>NW_025379563.1:0-6049 GCF_016433145.1 Gracilinanus agilis
CCTTCCTTCCTTCCTTCCTTCCTTCCTTCCTTCCTTCCTTCCTTCCTCCCTTCCTTCTCTCTCTTTCTTTTTCCCTTCCTTTCTTTTTATTGGAACCCTTACTTTTTGTCTTTTTTCACACCATACCTTCTGTCTTAGAATTGATGCAAGATTCCAACACAGAAAAGCAGTAAGGACTAAGCATTGGGAATCATACAGTGTCTGAGGCCAGAGAATACAAGTTTCTTGAGTACAGGGTCTGTTTCATTTTGTCTCTGTATCTCAAATGCCCAGCATAGTCCTTGATTCATAGATGTTTAATAAATCATTGAGAAGGTGTGAAATTGAATTGTTGAGATTAATTTGACACAGGGCCAATTCTCTCTACTCACAAAATTGGGCAGAGTCCACAGTAGCACTTTTCCTAGGGAAATTTGGGCACCTTAAGTTATAGCCATATGTGGAGTTTGACAGCTCCTAGCCTCCCAGATGTTACTTGCCTAAGCAGCTTTTTATTTCCCCCCCAGTTTTATCACTTAGCACAGGGCCTTGACTTGCTTGCTATGTCAAGCACTTGCGATTTTGTAGGTGTGGGAACTCCCTCCACCCACCCAACCAGACTATAACTGGTTTATGCCTTAGAAATCTTAAAGAGCTCAGAGAAGGGAAACATAGCTTATCCCTTATGATCCAGGTAATAAGTGTCAACAGCAGGATTTGAACCCAGGTCTTCCTGACTCCTATATTATACTTTTTTTCTCCTTTTTTTTTTTTTTTAAACCCTTAACTTCTGTGTATTGGCTCCTTGGTGGAAGAGTGGTAAGGCTGGGCAATGGGGGATCAAGTGACTTGCCCAGGGTCACACAGCTGGGAAGTGTGTCTGAGGCCGGATTTGAACCTAGGACCTCCCGTCTCTAGGCCTGACTCTCAATCCACTGAGCTACCTAGCTGCCCCTATATTATACTTTTAAAAAAATTCTTAGTCCTATCTAAAGGTGGGGAAACATTTTGAAGAGGTGATGACTATTGAAAATGATGCAAAAAAGGGCAGCTAAGTGACTCAGTAGTTAAAGTACCAGGAGATGGGAGATGGAGATGGGAGGATCTGGGTTCAAATATGACTTCTGACCCTTCCTAGTTGTGTGACTCTGGGCAAGTTACTTAACCCCAATTGCTCAGCCCTTACTGCTATTCTACCTTGGAACCAATATATACTATTGATTCTAAGACAGAAGGTAAGAGTTTTAAAAAAATGACGCAAAGAGAATTGTGTTTCTTAGTCGTAAGCCTAGATTAGACCAGGTCAGCTCCCAATTGATCAACAAGCAATTATCAAATACCTACTTTGTCAAGCTGAGAGGCAGCATGATGTCATGGTAGAGATAGGTCCTCAGAGGCAATGTTTTAAGATCTATCTCTGATAGCTAATGGTTTTATGAACTTAGGCAACTTAATATCTCAGTCACTGGTGTTCAGTAGTGTCTGAGTCTCCGAATAATGGAGAGCCTATGGGTCTTCTTGGAGAAGATATTGGAGTGGTTTGCCATTTTCTTCTCCGGTGTGTCCTCATTTTACAGATGAGGAACTGAGGCAAATAAGGGCTAAGCAACTTGCCCAGGGTCACACAGCTAGTAAGTGTCTGAGGCTGTATTTGAACTCAGATCTTTCTGACTCCAGACCTGGTCGATCCACAGCACCACCTGGCTACTCCAGTAGTACTCAGAGCTGTCAATTGCAAAGTAGGTGCCCACTTGCACTGGGAAAGAGTCTCCTCACTAGGATTTTCCCAATACCACCGAAAGGTCCAGTCCCTATTATTACCCCTAGGTGTCAAGCTAGGTCAATTTTCATCCCAAATTAGCCATCAGTAAGAGCGGATCCTCCCTCTTTGCTACTGAAATGAAAGATTTCCTGTCTAGCCCTCCTGTTATTCTTTTGTTGGTAAATTTGTCATCTAGTCTCCAAAACATCTGGTCTCCTCCAGATAAAAGGAAAAGGGCAGTGTTAAAACGAAAACAAGGTTTAAACAAATAAACATTAGTAGTGGCAGCTGTGTTCCTCTGAGAACCCCCAATAGCTTTACTCATACCAGGTCCTAAGAATATCTCAGAGATGTTCATTTCAACCAGAATAGGGAACACTCCTCTTCCTAGCTCTTTCTTAGCTCAGAACAAAAATGATGGGAATACAAAGAAAGGCAAAGGACAGTCCTTGACCTCAAGAATGCTATTGTTGTTGTTTAGGTGTGTGATTCTTTGTGACCCCCATTTGGGGTTTTCTTGGCAAAGATAGTGGAGTGGTTTCTCCAGCTCATTTTATAGAGGAGGAAACTGAGGCAAACAGGGTTAAATGACTTGCCCCAGATCAGTAAGTGTTTGAGGCCAGATTTGAACTCATGAAGATGAATCTTCCTGATTCACATTGTAACCAGCTGCCTCAAGAAAATAGGTGTTATAAGCTTCATTTTCTAGATGAGGAAACTGAGTCTCGGAGAGAGGAAGTAATGCCTAGTTTAAGGTCACATGACCAATAAATGTCAGAGTTGAGATTTGAACTTGGGTGCTCCTGACTCCAGGTCCACCATGCCAAGCTTTTACTTCATAGGAGTGTTGGGAGACTCAGATGAAAGAATGGATACAGGGTGTCCCAAAAGGCTTAGTGCAATCTTAAGCTTTAATAGTTTCTCTATTCAAAGTCATTATAAAATGCTTTGAAAAGTATTATCTCTAACTAGATAGCACAGTGGATAGAGAGCCAGGTTTGGAGTCAGGAAGATCTGGATTCAAATCTGGCCTCAGACACTTCCTAACTAAGTGACCTTAGGCAAGTCACTTAAACCCAACTGTCTAGCCCTTACTACTTTTTGCCTTAGAATCAATATTAAGAATGAAGGTATTAAAAAAAGGTGTACAAAAATATTCATAGCCGCACTCTTTGTGGTGGCAAAAAACTGGAAAATGAGGGGATGCCCTTCAATTGGGGAATGGCTGAACAAATTGTGGCATTTGGTGGTGATGGAATACTATTGTATTCTATAATACATACACACACATATTCCACGCATATATATATATGGAATGATGAACTGCTTGATTTTTATAAAAATTGGAAAGACCTCCAGGAATTGATGCAGAGTGAAAGGAGCAGAACCAGGAGAACATTGTACAGAGACTGAAACATTGTGGCACAATCAAATGTAATAGACTTTGCTACTAGTAGCAATGCAATGATCCAGGATAATTCAGAGGAACTTATGAGAAAGAATGCTACCTACATCAAGAGAAAGAACTGTGGGAGTAGAAATGCAGAAGAAAACATGATTTATCACTTGTTTATATGGACATAGAATTTGGGGTTTTGGTTGTAAAAGATTACTCTATTACAAAAATGAATAATATGGAAATAGGTATTGGGTGATAATACATGTATAACCCAGTGGAATTGCTTGTCAGCTCCAGGAAGGGGGAGGGAAAGAACATGAATCATGTAACCATGGAAAATACTTCAAAATAAATAAATAATAATAACTTAAAAAAGAATGAAGGTGAAAGTTAAAAAAAAGCATCGTCTATATCAATCATAATGATGATGATGATAGATTAAGGGATAGGAGTCAAAGGATCATAAATCTAGAGAAGGAAGAGACATCTGAGGCCATCTAATCTAACCCCCTCATTTACAAATGTGGAACATGAGGCATAGGATAATTTAGATGACTTTCCCAAGAGCACACAGTTGTCAGCATTAGTTTGTCACTATCCCTTATGCAGAAACCTTGGAAGAAAATAAGGATTTTCAGAAACCAGAATTTGTCAGTTTAGAGAATGTCAAGTCTTTCCCAAGCTTGAGGTTTTTGTTTGTTTAAAGTTAGGAATTTTTCACAAACTAACATTTTTCTGGCTCTTTGCATATGGTAGATGCTTAATGAATATCATATTAGACACTTTAAGCTGCTTCCCTTCTAAGTACTCTAAAAACTAAACCCTTTTGTGCCCTATTGCCACAGTATCTTTGAATTTATCTGGGGGAGACTTGAAGGAAATCCAGACTGACAAAACAAATCAAGGCTTGATTATTTCACTGACAAAAGGGCTTGTCCTGATGTTCCCATAAATAGTATATTTCTTTCCATCTTTTAAACTCCCATTCTATTTGCCAAATTGTATTTGTTAAGGAACTTTCTAGAACTAAGTCTGCCCACCATGTCTCCCAAACCAATCCAATTGAATCCAATAAACATTTATTAAGTCCCTAATACGCCAGGCACTGTGCTAAGATGAGATCTGTGCCTTGAGCAGTGCCTGCCATATGCCTAAGTAGGCACTTAATCCATGTTTATTGATTGAGTTATGGATGGATGGTGGGGCATGAAGAAGAAAGGAGGCTCTTTGAGGTCTTTGTCAGTTCTCAAGCTGTCTGAAAGGCTTCTCACTTCCTTTTTGAGGGTGGGAGCTTCGAATAGTCAGATGCTATTTAAAGGCACTAGCTTCTCCTGTGTGAAACCGTAGCTCTTGGGGGAGGAAGGAGGGACTGAGAAGTGGGTAAAGGATTCCAAGGTGAAGAGAGGGAGGAGAGAATAGGCTTTTTTTTTTTTTTTTATTACTGGAGAACCCAACATAACCAGGTGCAGATGATACAATTTGTAAATGAAACAAGCTGAGGGGAGAAATGACTCTTTCTAATGGTTGGTGTTTTTAAGGTCCCCAGAACAGAGATTCAGGGAGGGTGCTGGCAAGGGGCGCCCCGACTCCCCTCCCCATTTAGTGCTTAAAAACAAAACAAAAGACCTGAGGTTCTGAGGTTCCTATCTGCATAATTAAGCTATAACTTTTTCTTCCTCTTCCTCTTAATCACTCATATTTGGATGGATGAGAACAATTTCTTCCAGTATGGCTGAAGCAGGTGCTCTGGAGTGCTGAAGTGCTTAGAGCTTGGTCAGACATCAGAGATGCCAAGGTCTTCCACTGCGTCTTGGGCCATCACCATTCATCCTGACTTTTGTCTTGCCATTGGACTTTGATGACTCTGGAAGAGTGAGACTGAGGACTTTGTGCCTCACTGAATCCCAGTTCATGTGCAAGTCAAGATGTCACCCTGACATGTCATTGATCCTGAAAATGAAAGATGATTGTGGCACAATTGAATGTAACGGACTTCTCTACTAGCAGCAATTCAATGATCCAGGACAATTCTGAGGGACTTATGAGAAAGAACGCTATGCATATTCAGAGGAAGAACTGTGGGAGTAGAAACAGAAGAAAAACAACTGCTTGATCACATGGGAATATGATTGAGGATGTAGACTCTAAACAGTCACTCTATTGCAAATCTTAATATAGAAATAGGTCTTGATCAATGATACATGTAAAACACAGTGGGATTGCTTGTTGGCTATGGGAGGGGGGAGGAAGGAGGGGAGGGAAAGAACATGAATCATGTAACCATGGAAAAATATTCTAAATATCAATCAATCAATAAAGAAATAAATAACTTAAATTAAAAAAAGAAAGAAAATAAAAGATGAACAAGATAACCCCAAGGGACTCACAATGAAAATGCTATCTTTTGCCAAAGGCAGACCTATTTGAGAGCAGATCAAAGCATGCCATCTTCCTCGATATTTCCTTCATGGGATGTGTGATATAGGTCTTCTGTCATGATGAGCAATATGGAAATATATAGTATACAAAAATATGGGTATAATCTATATCAGACTATTCACTGCCTGGGAGAGGTGGGGAGAGGAAGGAGGGAGAAAATCAGAATGCTAAAATGTCAGAAAATTGTCAAAATTTGTTTCTATGTGTAACTGAAAAAAATTGGAAAAGAGAAAATGAAGGATGAACAACAATAACACATTTATATGTATTATGAATGTTTTTTGCCACCAAGGGAGTGATACTCTTTCCCATCTCTTATACCTCAGTCTACCCTTAATATTCAGTTTAATCTCCAGCCTCACATATAACAATTGTCAAGTCTTTTTCCGCTGGCATCTCTGGAATTTGTCCCTCTTCTCTCTACTCAACACCTCTCTCTCTCTCTCTCTCTCTCTCTCTCTCTCTCTCTC
>NW_025379564.1:0-4022 GCF_016433145.1 Gracilinanus agilis
TCTCAAGGATATAAATTTCCCCCTAAGTACTGCCTTGGCTACATCCCACAGAATTTGGTAGGATGCCTCATCATTGTAATTCTCTTCAATAAAATTATTTATTGTTTCTATGATTTCTTCTTTGACTAATTGGTTTTGGAGTATCATATTATTTAATTTCCAATTAGTTTTTGATTTGCTTGTCCATGTGACCTTACTAATTATTATTTTTATAGCATTATGATCTGAGAAGGTTACATTTATTATTTCTGCTCTTTTGCATTTGTTTGCAATGTTTCTATGCCCTATTACATGGTCAATCTTTGTGAATGTACCATGTGCAGCTGAAAAGAAGGTGTATTCCTTTTTGTCCCTATTTATTTTTCTCCACATATCCATTAAATCTAATTTTCTAGGACTTCATCCACCTCTCTTACCTCTTTCTTATTTATTTTTTGGTTTGATTTATCTAGATCTGAAAGAGAGATATTTATATCTCCCACTATTATGGTTTTCCTATCTATTTCCTTCTTGAGCTCTGCCAGTTTCTCCTTTATGAATTTGGATGCTATGCCACTTGGTGCATACATGTTGAGCAGTGTTATTTCCTCATTGTTTATACTGCCTTTAATCAGGATATAATGACCTTCCCTGTCTTTTTAAATCATATCTATTTTTACTTTGGCTTTGTCAGAAATCACAATTGCCACTCCTGCCTTCTTTTTCTCATTTGATGCCCAAAAAATTTTGCTCAAGCCCTTAACCTTAAACTTGTGTACGTCCACCCACCTCATATGTGTTTCTTGTAGACAACATATGGTAGGGTTTTGGTTTCTAATCCACTCTGCTATTTGTTTCTGCTTTATGAGTGTGTTCATCCCATTCACATTCAGAGTTATAATTATCAGTTGTGCATTTGCTGACATTTTCATATCCTCCCCTATTCCTACCTCTTCTTCTAAAACTATTTCCTTTTAAACCAGTGGTTTGCTTTGAGCTGGTATCCCTTATCCCCTCCCTTGATTAACTTCCCTTTCTACCCCCTCCCTTATTATTTACCTCTTTTTATTTCTAAAGGTCCAATAAATTCCCTCCCCCTTCTTCTCCCTTCCCTTTTTTGACCTCCCCACTACCCTGCTCCCCTTGGTTTATCCTTTCTGACTTTCTCAGTAGAGTTAGATAGAGTTTTATATCCCAATGGATAATATAGCTACTTTTCCCTCTCCAGGTTGATTACACTGAGAGCAAGGTTTAAATATTACCTCTTAATGCTCTCTTCCTCTCCTTCTTATAATAGTATTTGTCCCCTCCCCTTCCCATGTCCTCTTTGTGCATAATAGAATATCCTATTTTTCTTATTCACTCAAGTTTCTCTTGGTGTCCCCTACTATTCACCCCCTCTTTCCCACCCACTCCCTTATCATCTTAGACCATTTAGTATTCCAACATCTCCCTATGAATTATTCTTCTGATTACTATAATAGTAAATACTATAATAATGAATAGAGTTCACTACAGAAAATTATACATACATTTATCCTCATAGGAATACAGATAATTAATTAGATCTTACTGAGGCCCTTAGAAAGGCAAACTTAAAAATTATGAGTTTTCTTTCTTTCCCCTCTGTTTCTTATTTACCTTTTCATGTTCCTCTTGATTTTTGTGGTTGGATATCAAACTTTCCATTTAGTCCTGGTCTTTTCTGTGCAAATACTTGGAAATCTTCAATTTTGTTGAATGCCCTTACTTTCCCCTGGAAGTATATAGTCAATTTTGATGGGTAGTTGATCTGTGGTTGAAGGCCCAGCTCTCTTGCCTTTCTGAATATCATATTCCAAGCCTTGTGATCTTTTAGCGTGGAGGCTGCCAGATCCTGTGTGATCCTGACTGGTGCTCCTTGATATTTGAATTGTCTCTTTCTGGTTTCTTGTAAGATTTTTTCTTTTACTTGGGAGCTCTTGAATTTGGCTATTATATTCCTTGGCATTGTCCTTTCTGGGTGTAGTGTAGAGGGTGATCTATGAATCCTTTCAATGTCTATATTGCCCCCTTGTAGAACTTCAGGGCAATTTTGCTGAATAATTTCTTTTAGTATGGAGTCCAAATTTCTATTAATTTCTGCTTTTTCAGGAAGACCAGTGATTCTCAAATTGTCTCTTCTAGACTGGCTTTCTTGGTCTGTCACTTTCTCATTGAGATATTTCATGTTTCCTTCTATTTTTTCAGTCTTTTGACTTTGTTTTATTTGTTCTTGCTGTCTTGAGAGATCATTAGCTTCTAATTGCTCAATTCTAGCCTTTAGGGACTGGTTTTCCTTTTCAGTCTGGTCATTTCTGGTCTTCAGTTGACTTGCCTCACTTTCCAATTGTGAAATTCTGCCTTTTAAACTGTTATTTTCTTGCATGATTTCTTTTTGAGATATTTCCCATTTCTCTAGCCAAATCTTTTCCAACTTTCTTGTCATCTCAGATTTGAACTCTTCAAGAGCTTGTGTCCAATTTTCATTATTTTGCAAGGGTCCGGATATGATTGCTTGTTTTTTCTCCTCTTCTGTTTGCTCAGTTATCTGGATTTTCTCTGTGTAAAAGTTGTCGAGTGTTAAAGATTTCTTCTTCTTGTTGTTAATCTTTCTCTTTTGGCCTTCCTGATTCTGGGTTGCCATTGTTAGCCCAGCCCGTTCTCAGTTTTATCCTCATGCTCAGGGTCTGTCTGCTCTCAGGGTCTGTCTGAGCTCTTTTGGCTCCTGAGGTCTCAGGTGGTTGTTCTCAAGGTCAAGCCCCCTGGTGGACCCCCTTGCTTGATCCTCTGCGGGAGGTTCCTTTACAGGTCTCAGGGTGCTGCTTCCACAGTCGTATACCCATCTGCACTGGTTTCCCACTCTGGGTTTCAGAACCTTTGTTCACGCCTGTGTCTGCCTCTGCCTGGGCCTGTGCTCCATTTCCGTGCTCAAAGTCCATGTGCGTTCTTTAGCCTTTTGGGGTCCTAAGTCTTGCTGCTCTCATTAACAGGCCCTGGAGCTGCCAATGACTCAATGGGCTCCCCAAACTTGCTCTATTTCTTTTGAGCTGGCTTTGGCATTGTAGGTGGTGTGTGTGTGTGTGGGGGGTGGTTGCTCAGCCTGGGATTTAGTGAAAGCTGTTTCACCCCTTTATAGCATGGAAATACCCCGTTTCCATGTACCTTCCATGCTGCACCCTTTTGTGGGTCCCTCCATTCATCTGGATTTGTTTTTATGTCCCCTTGAGGAATCCTGTATGTTTCAGTTAGGAGAGGTTAAGCACTGCTTTTTACTCTGCCACCATCTTAACCCGGAAGCCCCCACTTAGGAATATTTTGATCATTGGTTTCTCTTGCCTCTCTCTTTTTAATTGGTGGCAGGACACATACAGGATGAGTTTTGAACATTTCTCTGGAAATGGGATGTCAGTTTCTTTTTCAACTTTCTTCATCTCCTCTACATGGGGTAGGTAGTTTCTGGTGTGATGCTGTTAGAGGGGCCCCAAGTCTACTTTGCCCACAAATTATTTTGAATCAGATTCAGTCAACCAATCCACAGGTATTCATTGAGACCTGGCTATTTGCCTACTCCTTTATTAGATACTATGGAATACAGGAGAAAGAGAAGATAATTCAATGGATTATAATACTATAGATCCAGAGGTAGAAGATACCTCAGAGACCATCTAATCTCATTCCTTCATTTCACAGATCGGGAAACTGATGGTATTAACTTGTACCAAGTAAAAAAACAACAACAAGGAAGCTTCAAAGGTAGTATTTGAGCCCAGATATTCTGACTCTTCCCAGTGTATAATGGTGATACTGTTCTCTTTCTTAAGATTTTTTTTGTCTTATGGAGAGAAGAGATCAATATAGATGTATAACCAGGAACTCTTTGAACTTGGGGAACAAGGTCTATAAGCCATAACCCAGGCCAGTGACATGAAGGACACCATCGGTTTGGGGGAGATGTGAAAAGGAATAGGAATAATCCTAGATCAGCAGCAGTGATGACTCCAGTGGACCCATAAGCTAGTTTC
>NW_025379565.1:0-7396 GCF_016433145.1 Gracilinanus agilis
GTCCTGTTTACCCGCTTGTGCGGTGTGGGGGGTGGGGGAGGGGCTTCTTCCTCTCGTGTTTTAGTGTGAACTGTTTCACCCCTTTAAAGTGTGGAAATGCCCCGATTCTGCGTACCTTCAATGCTGCGCCCTGTTGTGGGGTTCCTTCGTTCCTCTGGACTCGTTTTTATTTCCCCTTGAGGGGTTCTGTGTGGTTCGGTCAGGAGAGATCGAGCAGCTGCTCCTTACTCTGCCGCCATCTTAACCGGAAGTCCTCTCTCCCTTGATTTTTAAGATTTCTAATATGGTCCATGGCTTTTAATTCATTTTATTACAGGTTAGGACATACCGTTTGCATTCATAGTTATGACTGCTGGATATTTCCCTAGATAGCACGCTCTTTCATTTTTTGAGGTCTTTTTTAGCTGTATCCTCTCTTCTAAAACATTTTGATAACTGCCTACATTAATTTATCCTCCCTGATACTACCATCCCCTTTCACTTTCCCCCCTCCTCTCTTAATTCCTTATTAGATAAGATATATTTCTATACACAATTTTATGTGCATATATAAATTTCCCTTTTTGAAACTATTCAGATGAGAGTGAGGTTCAAGCATAGCCCATACTACTCCCCTTCCATTTTCTCTTCCATTGAAAATCTCTTCCTTTCATGTGTCTTTAATATAAGGTAATTTACTATATCTTTCCACTTCTTTCCCTCTTCTCCCACCACATCCTTCCTTTCTTTTCATTTTTTGAGATCATCTCAGCATGATAGTCTCACACCTGTTTCTACTGTCTTTGTAGACTCACTCTATTGCCCTAATAATGATAATTTTTCTACATAGGAAAGTAGAGAACCTAATATTGGCAAGTTCTTTATGGCTTCTCTTTTATGCCTATCTCTTTTTGCTTTTCTTTAATCTTGTTTTTCAATGCCAGATTTTCTCTACAACTACATTTTTCCCATTTGAAATTTCTGAAAGCCTTCTATTTTACTGAATGTCGATTTCCCTCTTTCTAGACTATACTCAGTTTTGCTGGATGCATTATTCTAAGTTATAATTCTAGCTCTTTTGCCTTCTTGAATATCACATTCTAATCCCTCCAGTCCTTTAAATTGGAAGGCATCAATAATGTGTGATTCTGACTGTGACTCTATTGTATTTGAATTATTTATTTCCAGTTACTTGAAGTATTTTATCTCTTTGTCCTGGGAACTCTGGAATTTGACTATAACACTCCTATGAGTTCTCATTTTTAGGTATCTTTCAGTTACTTTCCTTTAATTTTTTTATTGAGGTAATTCTGTTTCCAGTGGCATTCTGCCCCTTAAATCTATTCCATCATTTTCCTTTATTGCACCTTTGTTTATTAGTTTTTTTCTCTCTCCCACTTCTGTCTAGTTATATAATTCTTTTTTCTCTTTTCTTTTCTCAGTTAATCAAGTGGATTCCCCCTTTCTCTACTACCCTTGAGGTAGCCCTGTTCATTTAAAAATTTTTAATTTTTATATCCCTTTTCTTTTGAAATATTTTATTTTTCCAATCACAAGCATAACAATTTTAACAAATTTTAACATTCATAAATTTTGATTCTATCTCTCTTCCTTCCCTCCCATATCCTTCTTGAGAAATCAAGATATTTGATTTAGGTTTTGAGTGTGTAGTCATGGAAAACATATTTCAACATTAGTTATGCTGTGAAAAATACAAATAATAAACCAAGAATAATAAAGTAAAAAAAGCTTTTATCTGTGTTCAGATTCTATCAATTATTTCTCAAGATGTGGATAGTATTTTTAATCATAAATCTTTCAGGATTATCCTGAATTATTGTGTTTCAGAAAATAACTAAGTCATTTACAACTGACCTTCCCTCAATATTATTGTTATTGTGTACAATATTCTCTTGTTTCTGTCCCTTCACCTTCCATCAGTTTATGTAAATCTTTCTAGGTCTTTTGGAAAGGATCGTTCTCATGATTTCTTATAGTCTTCCATTAGAACTATATACCATAATTTCTTTAGTCATTCCCCAAATGATAGACATCCTCTCAATTTCCAGTTCTTTGCCAATAGAAAAAGAAGCAATATAAATATTCTTTGTACAAAGAAGTCATTTTCTTTTTTTAAAAAATTAATTTGGGATACAGATCTAGGAGTGGCATTTTTGCATTCCCTAGGAACGGATCCAAATTGTTCTCCTTAAAGAATGAATTATTTCACAACTCCACCAATAGTGTACTAGTGTCTCAGTTCTCTCACTTCGTCATTTTCCTTTTCTGTCATTTTAGCCAATTTGATAGGTTTGTGGTGGCACGTTAGAGTTGTTTTAATTTTCATTATTCTAGTCAATTGCAATTTGGAAAACATAGTGACAGAGCATTTTTTCAAATGACTAATAAAATAGTTTCAATTACTTCATCTGAAAACTCTGTGATCATATCTTTTTACCATTTATCAAATGGGAACTGACATTCTTATAAATTTGACCCAGTTCTCTATATATTTAAGAAATGAGGCCTTTATCAGAGCAACTTGTAAATTTTTTCACATTTATGATTGGTTTGTACCCTTCCTCTTATTAGCCCCTCTTTTTCCCTTCCAACTTTAATCCCCTTCCCATCCAACCTTAATGTAAAGAAGATAGTTTTTATACCCAATTGAATGTATATATTATTCCCTTAGCCAATTCCCATGAAAGTCAGAGGAGCACAGGAACCCTGTTCAAAGATCCAGGCCAGAACGTAGTGTATGTGGTTAATCACAGAAGAGATCACATGCCAGAAGAGTAGTAAACCTACTTTTCCTTAAATCACATTATCTTTGAAGAACTTAAAACTTAAAACCCTGAAGAATCAGCTCTAAAAACACTGAAACTCTGGACAGCGCCCCTTACACTCTAAGAACAGAGTCTAAGTTCAACTTAAGTAAAAAGCAAAGAAAGAGGCTGGAAAATGGCCCAACAATAACAACAACAAAAATGATCAGACTGAGTATAATTATTATTGTGAGAGGGGATTTCAAAACACATACTTAGAAGCAGACAACAAAGTCAAAATTGCTACGTCTAAGCTTTCAAAGAAAAATATGAATTGATCTCAAGTCAAAAAAAAGATATTACTTGAAGGCCTCAAAAATGATTTAAGAAATCAAGAAGAAACGTAGAGAAAAAATTGGGAAAAGAAAGGAGAGTGATGCAATAAAATAATATAAAAGAAATCAATAGGGAAAAGCATATAATAAATTTTACTGAAGAGAAGAATTCCTTAAAAAGCAGAATTGGCCACATGGGAAAAGATGTATAAAAATTCACTGAAGTAAAGAACTTTTTTAAAAGTAGAATTGATTAAATATAGAAAAGGATGTATGAAACCTCATTGAAGAAAATAATTCCTTGAAAATTATAATTGCACAAATGGAAGCTAATGATTCCAAGTGATATCAAGAAACAATAAAACAAAATAAAAAATGGGGGCAGCTGGGTAGCTCAGTGGATTGAGAGCCAGGCCTAGAGACAGGAGGTCCTAGGTTCAAATCCGGCCTCAGACACTTCCCAGCTGTGTGACCTGGGCAAGTCACTTGACCCCCATTGCCTACCCTTACCAATCTTCCACCTATAAGTCAATACACAGAAGTTAAGGGTTTAAAATGAAAAAAAAAAAACAAAATCAAAAGAATGAAAAATAGAAGAAAATGTGAACTGTTTCAATGAAAAATCAACTGACCTTGGGGCAGCTGGGTAGCTCAGTGGAGTGAGAGCCAGGCCTAGAGACAGGAGGTCCTAGGTTCAAACCCGGTCTCAGCCACTTCCCAGCTGTGTGACCCTGGGCAGGTCACTTGACCCCCATTGCCCACCCTTACCAATCTTCTACCTATGAGACAATACACCGAAGTACAAGGGTAAAAAAAAAAACAAAAAAAAATCAACTGACCTTGAAAATGGATTCAGGAGAGACAATTTAAGAATTACTGGTTTACCCAAAAGTCATGATAAGAAAATAGCCCAGATGTTATCTTTCAAGAAATTATCAAGGAAAACTGGCCTAATATTGACACCACTTTCTTCTGGTTCTCCTCCTACTTATTTGACCACACTTTCATTGTTTATTTGACAGGATCTCTATCCAATTCACACTTATCAAGACCTGTGGCAGAGTTCTCTTTGGAGGCCTAATAAAACTTCTCTTTCTAGGATCCAGGGTTTCCATCTCATTGGCATGAAAGGAGAGGGACTTTTTATGTAAGCTGGTGTCTTGCTCTGTGCTGGTAGCCTAGTCTCAATGCTGGTAACATGGGAGGCAGGAGAAAAGTGTTGAGTGAGCTCAAGTCAGTGAGGTTCAATTTCTGGGTTTTTAACATTCATTTATATTCTGGGTGTCTTTGACATTGGAGAGATCTGAGGATTTTTCATCTTTGATATATAATTTCTGTTTTGGAGATGGTATGAGAAGTCATGACTGAAGAAAATATTTTTCCACCACCTAACTTCTTATATTACCTGGAGAGTACACAAAGTTCCAAATTTGCAATAGGAAGTTGGAGATGCAAGATGGAAAGTCAGCAGAGATTTTACAGCTGGTTAAGTGGATCTTTGAATCATCAGCAGAGAGATAATAATTTCTGGGGGATGACGAGATCACCAAATGAAGTAGTATGGTGGGAGAACAGAGCCCAGGATAGAGTCCTTTGAGGTCTCAAGATTGGTGAGCATCAATTGGATGAAGATCTTCTGAAATAAACAGAAATGATTGTCAGAAAAGTAGGAAAAGAAACAGGAGAAAGGAAATATTGATAGACATTGTCAAAGGCTACAGAGAGTTCAAGAAAGGAAGGATTTCAAATACTATTGAGTCAAATATTTCTGAGGACAGATATCGTTTTTCACAGAAGATTAAAAAAATTCTTTTTGTCATCATCCTATGACCTCTAAGGGACAGGGACCATCATCTTTTCTTATTGTCCATTCAATTAATGAAACATTCTGATTTCCAGTAGTTTGCTCTTTACATCAAATCTAATCTCTCTTTGGCTTCCATCCTTTGTTGTAAATTATGTCTTCTGGAATCAGAGAGAGGTCCAATTCCTCTTTCAGAGGAAAGGTCCTCAAGTATTTGAAAAGATCATTATAGTTGCTCCTAGGTCTTCCCTTTCTTAGAATAAACATCCCAGTTTTATACAAAATCACCCTTGAATTTCAAGTCATGGTACTCCTTCTCTGAACAATCTTTGAATAATTCCATTACTAATCTATTCTTCCTCAGTGTTGAAGTGAGAGACAGGAAATTGTAAGCCCACTTATCCTAATGGGAAACGAGTTTTATTATAGTTATTCCTATTGTAATGTTGAAGTAAATGCCCTTTTGTAAACATGAAGTGATTTGCAGGTTAACTGAAATGGGACAGTAATCACTGGTGATTAATTTTTGAAAGAATATCCTAGAATGGGGAGGGCCCTCAAATTGATGGCACTGGAGTGAGAAACCAAGAAGCCCTCAGCAGCCTGCCTGGAAGCTTAAGGAGAAGACTTAATCTTCTTCAGGAACCTGACATATAGAGAAGTAAGGGAATCGGGACAAAGATTATAGGGAATATATGCATTTTTAATCCATGTGTATCTTCTCTGTAACTGGAATATGAGGCCCTTGAGAACAAGGACTGATTTTTATCTCCGTTTCTTCAAATACTTCCCAAAATAGAATACGTACTTAATAAATGCTTATTGATTATTGTGAAGAGTGAATCAAACTCTCTTTGTCTATCAACCAGGAACTTTTAAGTTAAACAATCAAAACGCCAATACCTTTACTTATACCTTACTTGACACTAAGTAAGAGAGTTGCAGATCACTTACTAGAGTAAACTCACACCTTCAAAGGTCACTTGCCTCACCCCACTTTGAGCAGTGTGAGGCAAATTAAAAGCCTGTGATTGGTTCCCAGAAAACGGGGGAGCAAAAGATAGTGATATGGAGAAAACGGCTTTAAAAAGGCCAACTTGAGGATTCTGTGATTCTCTCAACATTGGTGAGCTGGACTGGAGTTGAAGACTCTTTCCCAGGATCCTGCTTCACCTTGGAATGGTGAGTGGAGTGATTCCTTCCTTGGTTCTTTGTTGAAGAGACCCTCTATGTTTTTTGGGGCTTTGGTGGCACGCTTCAGCTTGAGTTCTGGTGAGATTCTTGGTGGTCTTAGCCTCAGTGGCAGATTCTTCAGTGGTTCCTGGCTCTTCAGATTTCAGCGTCCTAATTAGGAGTTTGGATTCTGGTGAGATTGGCTTTCAGATTCTCATTTGAGGTCTGGAGACATTAGGATTAAATTTAGGGTATTTTGTAGCTAGGCAGTACTTTCTGTCTCTTTTTCTACATTTTTCCACTTTCACTTTTTCCACCTCTTTGTAAATGAAGCTGCTAAAAGTCATATTGACTTAATGTGTAATATTTTAAAATAGATGATCACAATATTACTATAGAATTCTCATATTTAGCATAAAACCTAAATTTAAATTTTTTAAATAGAATTCCTTTTTATTTTTTAAACCCTTGTACTTCGGTGTATTGTCTCATAGGTGGAAGAGTGGTAAGGGTGGGCAATGGGGGTCAAGTGACTTGCCCAGGGTCACACAGCTGGGAAGTGGCTGAGGCCGGGTTTAAACCTAGGACCTCCTGTCTCTAGGCCTGACTCTCACTCCACTGAGCTACCCAGCTGCCCCCCTAAATTTAAATTTTTACACTATGAAATGACTTCCTGACACTTACTGACTTCAGACTCCAGGCAGTGATTGGGATTTCTCCTCTCTCCTAGCTCCACTCATTTCTAAAGAATCTCCAGTTTAACAACAGTGCTGGTGACCAGGTGTTCATGGATGAGAATAAAAATCCTGAGGCTCAATACAATATTCTGAATTATGTAACCTTCAATATGGATGCTGAAGCTCTAGTGAAAGTTGGACAGTTTAGCCCCAAGGCTGAACCTGGTCAAGATTTCACCATTGATGGGGAGGCCATAGTGTGGGGCTGGTCAAATTCCAAGGTGAGAGGCAAAATATAGTATCTATCTTGTTATATCATCCTGGGAACGAATTTTACCCTGCTTAGTTCAATGTGGACTTTTTTCTGGTGGAAAATCCTCTCTGGATATATACTTCTTTTCCCCTTTCAGCAAACTTCTGGGTGAAGAAGTTAAATAAGTAATCCGTGAGATGATTTTCTATTTGGCATCTTTAGCACCACTAAAGGGAGAGCCAGAATTGAATTTAAAGCTCATCTTGCTCAGTCATGACATTTGATAGAAATAAGAAAACTACACAAAATAGCAATTTATTGGCCCAATGCCTTCTGATCCCAAGGCCAGAATTTCATCTACTACCTTGTATTTTGTGAATGATGACACTTAACCATACATCTTAATTCAG
>NW_025379566.1:0-7435 GCF_016433145.1 Gracilinanus agilis
AGAGAGAGAGGGAGAGGGAGAGAGAGAGAGAGAGAGAGAGAGAGAGAGAGAGAGAGAGAGAGAGAGAGGATTATTTATAGCAGACAAACTTCAGTTTTAACCATTTTTAGATATATTCCTGAACCTTTCCTTATAATGTTTAGATGACCTTGCTTCTCAAAAATGTCAAGTCCTAAAAACAAGAGACTTCAAGAATGAGACATGTGATGGACTTTTGTCTAAAGGTCAGCTGAGCTAAGAGATTCAACAATAGTTGCCTGCAAGTAATGAATTGTTCAGTCAAAGAAACTCTCATAATCCATTTACTAAGTTAAGGGTTCTGATCTTTACCAATACAGCACAAACACTAGAGAAAATCCTTTCTTTGTAGAAATACTGAATTATAAAGCTGCAGATAAGGAAAGACTAAATCAGAAAGAGTTGAAAAGAATATCAGTTTTCCAAAAGGAATTACAATTCTCAACTCTTTACACACTACTATATATTTTTCTAACAAATTGAGACTGAGCCATTGTATTGACGAAAGAAGGATGAAATTTGATTTGTTAGTTGCAGAGGACAGAACCATGTAAAATGAATGAAAAATACAAAAAAGGAAATTGAGATTCCATGCTTAACAAAATTATTATTTTTTATTTTTATTTAGAATATGTTTCCATGGTTACATGATTCATGCCCCCTCTCCCCTCCCAAAGCCAACAAGCACTTCCCCTGGGTTATACATGTATCATTGTTCAAAACCATTTCCATATTATTCATATTTGCAATAGAGTGATCGTTTAACGTCAAAATCTTAATCACATCCCTATCACACTATATGATTGATTATATGTTTTTCCTCTGCATTTCTACTGCCACAGTTCTTTAGATGTGGATAGCTTTCTTTCTCATAAATTCCTCTTGATTTTCTTGGGTCATTGCATTGCTGCTAGTAGGGAAATCCATTATAATCGGTTGTGCCACAGTGTATCATTCTCTGGAGACAATATTCTCCTGGTTCTGCTCCTTTTCCTGTGCATCAACTCCTAGAGGTTGTTCCAAATCACGTGGGATTCTTCCATTTCTTTATTCCTTTCAGCATAATAATATTCCATCACCAACAGATACCACAATTTACTCACCCATTCCCCAATCTATGGACACCCCCTCATTTTCCAATTTTTTGCCACCACAAAGAGCAATATTATTAATATTTTTGTACAAATCTTTTTCCTTATTGTCTCTTCAGCGAACAAACCCAGCAAGGGCAGGCCTTCATTTGAAGCCCTTTGCACATAATTCCAAATTATCTTCAAGAATGCTTGGACCAATTCACAACTCCTCCAGCAGTGTATTAGTGTCTCAATTTTTGCCACAACCCCTCCAACATTTATCACTTTTATTGTCATATTGGCCAGTCTTCTAGGTGTAAGATGGTACCTCAGAGTTGTTTTAATTTGCATTTCTCTAATCAGGAGGGATTTGGAACACTTTTTCATGTCTTTATTGATAGTTTTGATTTCATCATGTGAAAACTGCCTATTCATATCCCTTGACCATTTGCCAATTGGGGAATGGCTTCATTTTTTGGAAATTTTACTTAGTTCCTTATGTATTTGAGAAATTAAACCTTTGTCAGAGAGTTTTGTTATAAAACTGTTTTTACAGTTTGTTGCTTTCCTTTGAATTTTGTTTGCAGCTGATCCAATTTTAGAGTAATTTTCTTATGCAACGTCTATCACTTTTCACCTGACCTGGCAAAAATAATTCAATGAATGGCACAGATTGATGAATCTAACACCATAACCAACTATTTATTTAACTGAACATAACTGAGCATATAGAAGACATCATTGAGATATTTTCAGTTGTCAATAGTAGCTATGAAACTAGATGAGGTGTAGATGCACATGTCTTTTTTTAAAATTGTTTTTGAGATAGATAATCTCCTTCCAATATTCAATGACACCATAAACAAATAGCAAGACTTCTTTATATAACTACATAAACAAATGGCTTCTATTTTCAAATTTATTAATCATATTCTTTTTAAGGATGTGTATGTTTCAGACACTATCCTAGGAAATAGAAGTAAAACACAAAATAAACCATCAATCTTTTGAGTATGTTACATTCTACCCATGAGATAGAATATGTAAACTTATATTTAACTAAATATAATTTGAGATAAATATGAAATAATTTGATAATCATTAATGGCAATTTGTGATGTGAAGTAGTGAAAACTTCAAGGATAAAGTGGCACGGGACCAAAACTTTGAAAGAAGATAAGAATTCTAGGAAGCAGAGACAATAAAGGAATACATTTTAAGTATTGGAGGTAAATTTTTAAAAATGAAGATGAAGGCAATGAAATATCAAATTTTGAAATCACCTCAAAGTCTCATTTTCCAGGATATTGAATGTATGAAGGAGAGTAATGTAAAATTAAAGAGGAAATTGGATACACAGAAATTTTAAAGGGTTTTAAATACCTTTCAGAGGAGGAAAGCAACAGTAAGTTGCAAAAGGTTTTTGAATAAGTTGATAAGATGGTCAGAGGAAAAGGGATGGCTAGGATTCAGGCATCTTCTTATGAAAATACTATATCAGTCCACATATGATATAATGAAAATACCATATCGGTCCACATATGATATAATAAAATACTGTGGAAAATATATGTGAAGGCAGAGGTAATAGGTTACTTTTCAAAAAAAAAAATACTACAACTCTCAAGTCTACCAACTACATTATTTTTTTAGAAATTTGGATTGAGCCATGCCATTAGTGAAGAAGGAATCAATTTTTTTAGCCCCAAAGAGTAGAACATGTAAAACCTAAAGTTTAAGAAGGATGTTAGAAAACAAAAAAGTTTGGCATTAAAGTGTCACAAGTACATAATATAGTAATCAATTAATTTCTTTTAAAATTAAATATTTATTTTTCTAATCAAAGAGGATGTACCTTATTTCTTTTCCTCTCACCCTTCCCTCAACTGGAAAAGAAAGGGTAAAAACACATAAAATGTAAAATGAAGCAAAACAAAATTACTACAATGGCACATCCTACAAAAATATGTATCAATCTATATTCTGAATTCATCATCTCTCTGTCAGGAAGTGGATAACTTGTTACATAAGCCATCTGGAAATAGATGGTCATTTATCAGAGTTCCCAAGTCTTTAAACATTCTTGGTCTTAACGTGTTGTTTAGATAGCTAAGAAGCTGATCTAAAGTAAGACGTGGAGGGGGGGGGGGTCCTAGGTTCAAATCTGGCACTTGACCTCTATTGCCTAGCCCTTGTCATTCTTCTATCTTGGAAGAAATATACAATATTGATTCTAAGACAGAAATTAAAGGTTTAAAAAAATAAGATATAGTATAAATTGTTATCCTGCCCTTTTTACTGCATCTTGCTTCTGTTCATACAAATCTTTCCCAGGTTACTCTAAAACTATAGTCTTCATTATTTCTCATAACATAAAATCATTCATTGCATGTTTATTCTATAATTTATTACAGTCATCCCTTGCTATATTGCAGTTCACTTATCCTAGCTTCACTCTATTCTGGGTTTAAAAAAAATCTAATTCTGTATCACAGAATTATACTTATCACAGCACACTATTGACCAATGGAATGAAAGGCGACCAACCATAGCGCTGTCCTCTGTATCCTGGGCACTGATTGGCTCAGTGACTGAAGGTTAATAAGAGTGTGGAAAAGGTTTCTAGGGGAGTGCGAAGGGTCCATACAGCCTTAAAATATGGATGGAATTTAAAAAGAAGTTATTTCCTTGGTTCTGTCATTTGTTAATGATATCTTTCTTTATATTTGCCAATTATCCATTTGGAGCTTATCTTGCCATATGATGTGGAATGCTGGTCTATGCCTAATTTTCTACTAGTCTGTTTTCTAGTTTCTTTTGAATTTTTTTAGTCAATTATGAACTTTTTATCCCAATTAGAAGGGTTTTTATTTACCAAACACTTGGCTACTGTGATCATTTGTTTCTATATGTTGCATATTTAATCTGTTCCTCTAATCAATCTCTCTGTTTTTTTTAGCCAGTACAGTTTGTGATGATTCTTACTTACTTAGTTAAAGATTTGGTATTCCAAGCCTTTTCCTTGCAATATTTTCTTTTATTTATTACTCATTATTTCTCCTGAGCCTCTAAACTTGTGGTCTACCAGATAAACTTTGTTGTTAATTTTTCTATCTCTATAAAGTAATCTTTCACTAGACGGATTAATGTGACAATCAACAAATAAATTAACCAAGATTGTAGAGTTATTTTATTATACTGCCTTGTCCCACTCATACAATATTAACATTTTGCAATTATTTAGATGTATATTTTTCTGCAAAGAATATTTGGTTATTGTATTCATTTAGTACCATTCAATTCAATTCATTTCATCAAGCATTTATTAGGCATATTTTATTTTCAAGGGGATGTGGGTAGAAATATGGGACCAGAAATGGTATCCAGCATATACATACATAACTCCTGAATAATTTATATTATTTTGAGGAGGCAAGTTCTACCAAATTTAGTGGTGATCATAATTTTTTGGCAAGATCAGGTATGAGTGAGTGCATGTGTAGGTTGAGTTTAATTTTTACCTAGTTTCATTTCTGATACTGAGTATATATTCAAGGGGAAAGACCCAGCAAGCAGTGGAATAAGGGATTGGAAATTTGAAGACCAACTTAGTTTGTAGAAGCAAACACATTAGAGATGATAATTGATGGCAAATGAACAAGTAAGGTAAGTTAGTGAGAGTCTGATCATGAAGATGACGATTTAGGACAGAGCCATGATATGCATTGATGCTTATGGAATGGGAAATGAAAGAGATAAAGAATGCAAGAGAAAATAAAATAGGATAGAGTAGCATATTGGAGACCAATGTAAGATTAAGAATCCAAGGGAATGGAGGTCAACAATGTTTAAATTACTAAGGAATTTAAAAAGAATAAGAAATAAGAAAAGTTCATAGGTTTTAGCACTTGTGATATAAGTATATGGAATAAACATAGCTGAAATCCCAAATAAAAGTCGTGTCTGTGGTTCCATCATTCAGAAACAGCTGTGCGTTCTCAGTTGAGTCCAGAAAACCTACAGGTACATTGTTCAAATGCAAACTGAGGTCAGAACTTATAAAACTCAGACAAGAAGAGAAGCAGTAACACATTTTCCTGGATCAATCAACCCAGTTTGGCCTCAAGGGAAAATTTGAAAATCCTCAGCCTGAGCAGTTCTTGAGATACTAGCCTACTGCAACAATCAATACTTCAAGTAAACAGCAGAAGAACCCAAGAGAAAAACCTCAACCAAGATATTCTTATCAGAAATGTGTAAAGCTTGATCATAAACCAGGAAGTAGGATTAAAGAATGATTGAACAAATAAATAAGGAAGCAAAAGAATATCATAATTAAGGAAACTGTGCTCTTATAATAATAGGAACTCTAAAGAGATGAACCTAGAAGAAAAGGATGACTTCACACAAAAGCAAAGCTTAGAAGAAAAACACAACTTGAGTACAAATATTATGATGAAGAAGAAGGGAAAAGGAGAAGGAGAAGAAGAAGGAGAAGGAGAAGGAGAAAAAGAAAAAAAGAAGAATGAGGAGGAGAAGGAGAAGAACAAGAACAAGAACAAGAAGAACAAGAACAATAAGGATCATAGAGATTGAAATATAATTCTGTTGTTCAGTTGTTTCCAAATCTTTGTAACTACATTTGGAATTTTCTTGGCAAAGGTATTGGAGTAGTTTGACATTTCCTCATCCAGCTCATTTTACAGGTGAGGAAAATGAGACAAACAGGGTTAAATGACTTGCTCACAGTCACATGACTAATAAGTGTCTGAGGACAGGTTTGAATTCAGCATTTCCTAAATTCAAATCCTGTATTCTATCTACTGCACCATCTAGCTGTCAAGTGAAATATAATATACCAGAAAGCAAAAAATATGGGCCTACAACTAAGAAAAATCTATCCCTATCTGAAAAGAAACAATTGAGCATAATGTCTCCAGGGGATAAAATGAAACATTAAAGAAAAAATAAGAGCTGCATAAAAAAACCTTGAAGTGAAAATATGAATCAAGAAAACTTTAAATATGAGTTGTCATAAGTTATTAAACAAGAATAAACTGTATAAATATGGGAGATGATACTTCTGTCCTTCAGAACACTGTCATCACAGTGGGACACTGATTAGACAGAAGATTTAGGAATGCTTCTATTATATTTTGATAATTGTATAAAAGGAGAGTAATGAATGAAAATGAGGAATACTTTGGAAGGAAGAGGAAAAAAGTGAGATTAGGGAAAATTATCTCACATACTCTGGCTGAATGAATAGTAGAGGTCTATTTAACCAAAGCAGAGTGGGGTGGGAAGAACAAAAGATACTTGAACCTCACTAATTTGAACTGGTCAAAGGAGGAAGGAACAAAAACATATAATCACACATTCAGGTATAAAATACATTTCACTCAGCAGACAATTAAAGGGAAATAAGAAAAGTGGAAAAGTAGAGAGAGGATAGATTTAGGAAGAGATTTATCTTAAGCAAAATACATTTTAAGAATGTATAAAATATTTATAGCAGTGATAATTTAGGTGGCAAGGAACTGGAAACTGAAGGAGCAGTTGGAGAAAAACCTAAGAAATTGTGGTATATGAGTGTAATGGATACTAATATGTTGTAAGAAATGATGAGGAGGATCTCTGATCAATCCACAAGACTACTCATGGTCATTGTCTCTCTGTAGAGGGTGTTACTTAATTTATTTTGAAAAAAAAAAGAGATATCATTCTCCTTGATGTAATACATTTCCTCCACTACCTTCCCTAAAGATATCTTTTCGCCTTCACTTAACCTTTTTTTTTTTATACCTTTTCCTCCAGGCATGACCTTTCTATGTGACATTAATAAACTCTATCTGTTCATTTGATCCTTTCCCCTCACATCTCCTTTGAAAGTTTTTTCCATTGATCATTCCACATCCCATTTTAATCTTACCCTATGCTGCTGTTTATCAGCTAGCAAGATCCAGAATGAATGAAAAAATGTTAATGACTCTCACTCTTGAAACAAACAGCTTCCTTCACCACTTGATTTTGACATCCTTTCAAACTAACTTGCTATATCTCTGTCCCCTTTCATGTCTAAAATATTTTTTTAAATACAATTTGCTAAGGTTCTCTGACCCTTCTCATCTTGCTTTTTGATGCCATCATCCAATTTTATTCACTAAACATATTTTAAAATTAATTTTATGGCAATATAAATCCACTTTCTTTCTTACCACACCTTTCCCCTATTGAGTAGGAAATTAAAAAAAATTCTCTTGTTATAAACTTGACTTTGCCAGTCAAGAAAAATCCATTTTGGTAATCTCCCATATATATATATGGGAGATATATATATATAT
>NW_025379567.1:0-4970 GCF_016433145.1 Gracilinanus agilis
AACCCGTACCACCCCATCCTCAGCCCGTCCCACCCCCTCCTCCTCAGCCCATCCAACCCACCCCTCAGCTCCTCCTACAGACGGTCCCAGTTACTGCTAATGCTGCAGAACCTACCCTCCCTGCCACTCAAGATAATGCAATGCTATTTCCTTTATGAGAAGTACCTACTTTTAATACTGAAGGTGACTTGGTGTCTGTAAAACACTTTACTCCCTTAAACCCTGATGATTTAGCTGGATTTAAAAAGAATATGCCTGCTTTTGA
Organism: Gracilinanus agilis; assembly: GCF_016433145.1. NCBI lineage: Eukaryota > Metazoa > Chordata > Mammalia > Didelphimorphia > Didelphidae > Gracilinanus > Gracilinanus agilis. The sequence continues at coordinate 266 of NW_025379567.1, forward strand.
GAAAGAGCCATTTTTAGTTTTAAAAAAATTAGACAATATATTACAAACTTATGACCCTACTTGGCAGGACTTTGAAAATGTTTTAGATGAACTCCTGACACATGGTGAGAAAGAGAGGATCATTACTCGGGCCAATCGTAATAAAAGTAAAGACACACCTAACTGGCCTCTCAAAAATCCAAAATGGAATTACAACTCTCCAGCAGATGTTAAAAAATTGCATGATGGCAGGGTAGCATTATTAATAGCTGTAAAAGCTTGTGCTGACACACAAGACACATGGGAAAAATTCGAGAAAGCTAAACAGCGTGCCGATGAAACTCCCTCCCATTTTATGGACAGACTGATGGAGGTTGCAGAAATATATTTGAACATTGATTTAACCATGGAATGGGAATTAAAATATGTATGCAGACATTTTGTAGAAAATTCCTGCAAAGTAGTCAGAGACTATTTTAAGACTAATTGCCCAAACTGGGATAGAATGAACCTTGAAGAATTAAGGAAGGTAGCATCTTATGTTTTTAGAGGCCAAGAAGAAGAACAGGAGGATGATGCTGACTCTATAGGTATTTTATTTTTTTTTATTTTTATTTTTTTTTATTATTTTAAACCCTTAACTTCTGTATATTGACTTATAGGTGAAAGAGTAGTAAGGGTAGGCAATGGGGGTCAAGTGACTTGCCCAGGGTCACACAGCTGGGAAGTATCTGAGGCCGGATTTGAACCTAGGACCTCCAGTCTCTAGGCCTGGCTCTCAATCCACTGAGCTACCCAGCTGCCCCCCTCTATAGGTATTTTAAAAGCAGAAAACAAAATGCTAAAAGCAAAACTAAAAAAATAAAGGGGAGATTATAGCCCCTCTCCAAGAATCTAACAATCAACATGCTATCTGTTCCTTTTGTACAAGAAAGGGCCATATAATGGGGACTTGTAGGACTTTCTTAAGAGTACTCAGAAATAATACCCAGCCAATAGATAACTATAGGAATAACAGAAACAGGAATAGCAATAATAATGATGATGATTCCAGGAGTAGCAATTTTAGGCATGATAGAAATGCTAAAAATAAACCTCGATATGATGATAACTCATATCAAATGACCCCACAACAGTATATCTTAAGTGGAGCTCGCCCCCGAACTAATCAGGGTGCTAATGCCCCTCGGGGGGTGGCCCATGGAGCCCAAGCATCTTTATGAAGGTGCGTGGGGGGAGCGGCTTTGGAATCAGAAAGGGAAACCTTTGACTTTCCCGACCATGATGTTATAATGCCTATTATCCCCATACATTCCCCCCCAAATAGTAAAGGACCTCATGTAACCCTAAAAGTGGGAAATTCATATTATGATTGTTTGCTGGACACTGGGGCTTCAAGATCAGTACTGGTGAGCAAGCCAGATGTAAATTGCAATTCTATTGGCTCTCTAAACGTAGTAGGGGTATCAGGAGCACCTCAAAAAGTCCCAAAACTTTCTCCTCGTATGGTAAGCCTCTGGCCTTTATCAATTGAACACTCCTTTCTTTTAATGCCTGGATCCCCCACAAATTTACTGGGAAGGGATCTATTATGTAAACTTAAAGCCACAATAATTTGCAAACCAGATGGTTCTATGTCACTGGAATTGCCGGAGGACTCTTTAAACTTACTCCCTGTACTTCTTTCAGAACAGCAGGAAGTAAAGGAGCCTCCCACTTTTAAAATCCCAGATGATATCCCAGAATCTCTATGGGCCACATCTTCTACTGATGTAGGCCTACTTAAATCAGCTGTTCCTGTTCAGATTAGAACAAGAGGAGGGCCAGCTCCCTCCATTCCTCAGTACCCCTTATCAAAAGAAGCCATTGAGGGAATTACCCCAGTGATAAATTCACTAATTGAGCAAGGAATAATAATCCCGTGCAAGTCAGAATATAATACACCTATTTTACCTGTCAAGAAGCCAAAATTAGGCCCAGATGGAAAACCCCAATATAGATTTGTTCAAGATTTAAGGGCTATAAACAATCATGTCATAAAGAGACACCAAGTGGTTTCAAACCCAAACACAATTATTTCTTCTATTCCCAGCACAGCCACTTACTTTACAGTTGTGGACCTGTGCTCAGCTTTTTTCTCAATTCCTATTCATGAGAATTCCAGACATATATTTGCCTTTACCTGGAATAATTCTCAGTGGGCGTGGCAGCCCCTCCCACAGGGCTATTGTGAAAGCTCATCTATCTTTGCACAGATTTTGAGCCAAGATACAGAAAATATAATATTTAAAAATAGTAAATTGATTAAATATGTAGATGACTTACTCCTGGCTTCACCTGATGCTGAAACATGCCAGGAAGATAGTAAACATCTTCTTTTAGAATTACATAAAAGAGGACATAAGATAACAAAAGGAAAAGTTCAGTGGTGTCTCCCCAGAGTAGAATATTTGGGGTTCATCTTGACAGCTGGTGCACGACATATATCCCCTAAGCGCATTGAGAATATTCAAAAATTGAGCAATCCTACCACTAAAAAACACTTAAGAGCAATCCTAGGAGCAACAGGGTTCTGCAGACAATGGATCCCTTGCTATGGGGAAATTACTAAACCCCTTACAGCGTTAACAAAAGATTCAGTCCCTGAACCACTTAAATTAGAGCCAGAGCACAAGTTAGCTCTATCGAATTTAAAACAAGCTATTCTGTCTGCTCCTGCTCTAGGCATCCCAGATTATAACAAGCCATTTACTTTATATGTACATGAGCGTAGAGGAGTAGCTTCAGGTGTTTCAATTGCTTATTATTCAGCTCAGCTAGACCCTGTAGCTGCAGGTGCACCGCCATGCCTTAGAGGTGTAGCTGCCACAGCTCTGTTAGTGACAAAAACTATTGATCTAGTTTTATTTACTGATGGTTCTTCATTTATGAAGGATGGCATACGCTACACTGGAGCTGCTGTAGTCACAGAATTTAACACTGTATGGTCAGCTTCACTGCCCTCAAATCTAAGTGCTCAAGCCGCAGAACTCTAAAACATGCATGTATAATTGCCAAAGATAAAAAGGCTACAATTTATACGGATTCTCGATATGCATTTGGAATATGTCATGCAGTGGGTATGTTATGGCTCCAGAGAGGATTTTTAACCTCAGCTGGAAAATCTATAGCTAATGCAAATATTATTAATGAAGTTCTTTCTGCTCTCCAACTACCCAAAGCCCTAGCTGTAGTTCACTGCTCTGCCCATACAGGTGGCACTGACCCTGTCTCTAAGGGAAATAATTAGGCAGATACTGCTGCAAAGTTAGCAGCTATACAAGGACCTGGATTAATTTTAACATTAACAACCACTGATGACTCAAATTTATCACTTTCCTATGATGAGAAGGAAGTAACAAAATGGAAGCAGTAATTTAAAGCTAAACAGATAAATGGAGTATGGGTGTCCTCTGAAGGAAAACCCCTGCTCCCTAGACACTTTTATCACCAAATTTGCCAATCTATTCATAAAAATGGTCATTTTGGTACCCAAGGCATCGTGGACTCTGTTAAGAGAGTATGGATAGCTCCTGGCATAACCACTATAGCCTCTAAAGACCTGCCAAGCATATAACCAACACGCCTTTTGTGGCAAGGCTTTTGGTGGGTGTCCATTGGCTTACACACCTTTTGAGCACCTACAAATTGATTTCATAACAATGCCAAAGGCAGGACAATATAAATTCTGTCTGGTCATAGTGGATCAACTGACCAGGTGGCCAGAAGCATTTCCTACTGCCCGAGCCACATCAGCCTTTGTTGCCAAGGTGCTTTTAAAAGAAATCATTCCTCGTTTTGGTCTGCCTGCACGTATTGACTCGGACAGGGGGAGTCACTTTACTGATTCAGTTTTATCTGAAATATATTCCTGTTTGGGGATAACTCCCAAATTCCATGTACCATATTACCCCCAGAGCTCAGGCCAAGTTGAACGGATGAACAGAGAACTTAAAACCATGAATGGCAAATTATGTACTGAGACACATCTAAAATGGTCTGAAATTCTCCCTCTAGCTCTATTTTATCTTAGAAGCAGACCTAGGGGAGATCTACACATCTCACCATATGAGATGCTTTTTAGACATCCTCCTATACAGGCTAAACCTTTTTCTCCTGCATATACATCACTATTAGGAGGAGATACTTCTATTGCTTCCTATATACAGGAATTACAGCACAAACTGCGTGAACTCCATGAATCTGGAACTGCAGTACAAACAGGACCAATAGACTTTTCACTTCATGACCTGAATCCAGGAGACAAAGTGTATATAAAGAACTTCTAGTGCACTGGGGCAACCCAGCCTTCATGGGATGGCCTGTTTGAAATTTTACTAACCACCCCAACAGCTATAAAGATCGGAGAAAAGGACTCTTGGATTCATTGCTCACATGTAAAGAGGGCATCTTCTATTGAACCTGATTGACTGTTTCCTGTTACCTGCATTGGAGATAACAGTTCATAAACTTATGGATGCTAATTTTGGAATCATTGGTTTGTCTTGATTCTTTCCCTGATTTTATTTTAATTTTCTTATTGATTTTCCTAATATCTTTTAATAGAATAATTGATATTTTTGTCTTTTTTCTCATTTCTTGTACTTGAGTACATATAATCACTTAATTTTTTCATTATTTTTTTTTGCAATGCTATAATTTTAATATATATATAATTGCTGTAATA
>NW_025379568.1:0-9503 GCF_016433145.1 Gracilinanus agilis
CTCTTACCTTCTTTCTTTTTTCCATCTCTTGAAAGCAGTTTGTTTTCCCATTTTCTTTCTTTTTTAAAAATTAATTTACTGGGGGTTGCTGGGTGGCTCAGAGAATTGAGAGCCAGGCCTAGAGATGGGAAGTTCTAGGTTCAAATTTGGCCTCAGACACTTCCTAGCTATGTGACTTTGGGCAAATCACTTAACTCATTTCCTAGCCCTTAGCACTCTTTTGCCTTGGAACCAATACAAAGTATTGATTCTAAGACAGAAGGTAAGGGTTTTAAAATAAAAAAAATTAATTTACTTATTTAGAATATTTTTCCATGGTTACCTGATTCATGATCTTTCCCACCCCTCTTCCCTCCCCACTCCTGGAGCCGACAAACAATTCCATTGGTCTATACATGTGTCATTATTCAAAACCCATTTCCCTGTTATTTATATTTGCAATAGAGTGATCGAAAAGGGATATATTTAAAGAAACTTGGCCTGGAATCAGAAGGACATGGGTTCAAATTTGACCTCAGATACTTCCTAGCTGTGTGACCTTGGGCAATCCACTTAATCCTGATTGCTTGACCCTTTCCTCTCTTCTCTCTTAGAATTGATACTGAGGGGGCAGCTGGGTAGCTCAGTGGATTGAGAGCCAGACCTAGAGATGGGAGGTCCTAGGTTCAAATCTGGTCTCAGACACTTCCCAGCTGTGTGACTTTGGCCAAGTCACTTGACCCCCATTGCCCACCCTTAACACTCTTCCACCTAGGAGCCAATACACAGAAGTTAAGGGTTTTAAAAAAACAAACAAAAAAAGAATTGATACTGAGACAGAAGGTAATTTTTAAAAAAGAATAACTAGAGTAAATAATCTTATTATTTGTTAAAAACATAAGAAACTCTGCCAGCCGTAGGGGCTACAAAGAGAATAAAAGAAATTATCCCTGTCCACAAAAAACTTATAACGGGAAATGCAACTTAATTTTTAAGTTTATTAGGCACTAATTATGTGGGATAGAAAGGACATAACAGGACAGTCCTTGCCCACATTCCACGGAGGAGACACAATATATGTGTGTAACAAGGGCATTCGTGTCTGCCAGGACACCGATGGGGGGACAGAACTTCATTTGCCAGGTTTGTGCTTGGTGTGATCATTCAGGAAGGACAGGCTCGCAGTGGGGGCTTGAGCTGCGTAATTCGATTTGATGTGTGGACACATTTGTACACTCTATTTATACTTAGGGTCGTGCCCCTAAGTTGTGACTCAGTGACACCAGAACCAAGTTTATACTCCAAGAGATCAAGGACAGAAGAAGAGGATCCGTCTGTACGGCCCAGGCTGATGGAAGCCAGTGTGACCCACAAGGAGGGCAGAGCTAAGCCATCATGGGCAAACAGCTTTCCTGAGGTCCTTGCTGGGGAAACAGTGGGTATAACGGATAGTCACTGCACCCTCTGGTGTTGACTAGTGATAAATACGTACAAAAGGAAGACCAATACTGTCTCGAAATAGTTAAAGCATTTACAAATCAATATGGTGGCCAATGAGTGGTTATTGTGTTCATAAATAAGCAAATACAATAAAAATTAAGGAGCGTGAGTGCATTAGTGACAGGGGCAGGGGAAATTCAGGGAAGACTTCATGGAGGAAGCGGCATCTGAGCTGAGCCTTGAGAGAAGGCAAGATTTTTCTAAGAGTCAGAGATGAGAAAAGAGAGCCTTGCAAGGATGGAGGCTGACCAAATGGAATGGGGAAGCAGGAAGTGGCTTGTTCTCTCTCTGAGACGGACTCCATGGTGGTTGGGACAAGCTGTAACTGACCCTGGGAGACCTCAGAGGAAGTGGAGTTTGTACCCTGATTTCCTGGGATCCTGAAGGAAGACTGTCATCTACTTGTGGGAGATTTTGGTAGAGTCTATTAATTCCTACCTGAGTTGCAGGTTAACTTGGGCTGGGTTAGCTCCCAGATCTACCCACCTGAAGGAGTGCAGATAGTGGTCCTGGAAGAGCTGCAACATCGCTGGAGTGAGTCTGGATTCTGCTGTGAGGATGCCCACTTCAATCCTGTTATTCTTTGGGCCCTGCCTTGCTTAGGTCTCAGTTCAGTGTAGATAAGGCCCTCCCCTGACCCTGTGGTTTGCCCATAGTCTGGAAGTGTAGAAACCCCTATTCCCATCCTGTAGACCAGTGATTCCCAAAGTGGGCGCCACCGCGCCCTGGTGGGTGCTGCAGCGATCTAGGGAAGCGGTGATGGCCACAGGTGCATTTATCTTTCCTATTAATTGCTATTAAAATTAAAAAAAATTTCCAGGGGTGCTAAGTAATATTTTTTCTGGAAAGGGGGTGGTGGGCCAAAAAAGGTTGGGAATCACTGCTCTAGACCATAGTTCCCTTAATTAAATTTGTTACAAACCCTCTTGTCATTTGCTTGCTGGTTTTCACAGACCCCTTGTCTAGGTGGGGCAGGGTGACAGTTAGGGCCTGTCACTTCTGTCATCAGTCATTTCTCTTAACAGCTAAACCCAGTTTCCCTAACTTGTTTGGTCCTACCTATTGTCCATTCCTGTCTCCTACTCACCCTTCTGAACCCACATATAATATTTAAGTTAACTCCCCTGGTTTTCCCCATAAGAGTCTTCATCTTGAAGCCAATACAGCCTCTCCTGGCGTCGAAAGGCTGGGGTTCAAATCCAAGCTTTGATTTTAACTGGGTGACCTTGTAAAGATTCCACATCTCCCTGGCCTGCATTTCCTCATCTGCAAAATGGGGAGATTTGTCTAGATGGGTCCCGTCTGCCTTTACAACAATGAAGATAAATCTGAAGAGGAGAAATTTGGCTAGGGTTACACAAGAGTTGAGGTTCTTTCCATTGAGTCATAGTGCCTCAGGCTGACAGCGACAACTTTAATGTCAAATCAAAAGGTCCTGGTGGATTTAGTACCTGGAAATCTAGATTCTAATCCTGGTTTTGAAATCCACCAGCTGTGTGTTTTGAGGCAAATCATTTGATATCTTGGAGCTCTGCTTTTCTGGGACTTGGATGAGTTTGTTTTAAGGCCCCTTCCAGCTTGAAAACCCAGGAGTCCTTATTCTGGAGGTTGATCATTCTCAGAGCTTGGGGCTGAGGTCTTCAGGAGATGCCAGCTGTAAGGGATGGAGGGATTGAGCGTTGGGCATCCAGATTGGATACATGACTCTTTGGCATGGAGAATTGAATTGAAAGAAAGATGGCGCTAAGAGTGTCTGCCACCACTCCTCTGTGGACCTTCCCCCCTGTTTCTCATCTTCTCCCTTCCTTGCCCTGTATTTCTCAGGAGTCTATCACATTTCTAATTTCCTTATCTTCAATGGGTCTAGAGCTATTTTCCTTGTTTAATTGCTTTTCACCCATGTCTGACTTTCTCTAATGTCCAGTTTTCTTGGCAGAGATACTAGAGTGGTTTTCCATTTCCTTCTCCAGCTCATTTGACAGATGAGGAAACAGAGGCAAATGGGATTAAATGATTTGCCCAAAGTCATATAGCTAGTAAGTGTCTGAGGCCAGATTTGAACCCAGGAAGATGGATCTTCTTCACTCCAGCCTGAACTCTGTATCCACTCTGCCACCTCGCTGTCCCACTTACCCAATGTAGTAAGCACGAGAAACAAGATTTGAACCCAGATCTTCCGACATTAAAGTCAGAGTCAGAGTCAGAGTCAGAGATGCTCTTCCCACTCTCACAGGCTATTGATGAATGCTAACTGACCTTGTGAACCTCTAAGCAGTGTACAAATGTACATTATTCTTAGTCTGCCTATGTCTAGGGGAGGCTTCTAGGCTAAGGCAAATTAGCTCAGCTGCTCATGTGTCATCTAAACATCTCACGAGGAGTCTCTCCAGGCTGGACGATGAAGCCCTCTAAGTGACCGAAGCCTTCGCCAGGCCACCAAATAGAATTTTGTGGCTCTTGGAGGTGGCTCTGTGCCTTCGCAAAGGCAGTGTTTACCAAAAGTAAATGTCTCATAAATAATCAAGTGGATTCCTGAATATTTCAGTGTCCTCAGTTGTAGGCTTTCTGCGTGAGCTGGGCTCCCAGGCAGGGAGAGAAGCTCACCGATCCTCCCTGCTACATTCTCTTCTGTTTCTGTGACAGCTCATTCCTCTTTTCTAGTGTAGGTTTCTAGGGTTTAGAGGTCCAAAAGATCATAGATTGAGAGTTAGAAAGGGCAGCTAGGTGGCTCAGTGGATTGAGAGTGAGGTCTAGAGTCAAGAGGTCCTAGGTTCAAACCTGGCCTCAGATGCTTTCTAGCTGTGTGACCCTGGGTAAGTCACCTAACTCCCATTAACTAGCCCTTACCGTTCTTCTGTTTTGGAACCAGTATACAGTATTGATTTTAAGATGGAAGGTGAGGGTTTAAAAAAAGAGTCAGAAGAGACCTCAGTAGCCTTTTAGTTTAACTTCTTCATTTAATGGATGAGAAAACTGAAGGTTCCAAAAGTCACATTTAGAACCCAGGTCCTTTGACTGCAGTTGAGCTCTTTCTGCATTGTACCCCTTGCCTCCCAAACCATATACTCTAACCCCAACCTTTTGCAGGTGAGGAAACTGGTACCCAGGAAAGCTAAAAAAAAAAACTTCTGCAAGTCCATAAAAATAGAAAATAGCAGAGTCAAGATTTGAATCCAGCTTCTTTGATTTCAACGTCCCTGTTCACTCTTTTGCCAGGGAATAAGCAGAACATGAACCCAACTCTGACTTCAACTCTAGGACTGTTGTCGTGAAACCTCCTACTTTATGGAAGAAGCTCCATCTCAGAATGCATGCGCCATTTTGATTTCTTGCAAGTGGGGAATCTCCAAGAGCTGATGAGAATATAGAACTCTCACAGATATGGAGTCCTGATGCACAAAGGCTTCCAGGATTACAATGCCAGCTGTAGATTTGTGGCCCAACCTTAGCTGCTCTAGCATGGGTCAAGTTCATGCATGTCATCCTCCAAGGGGTTCAGTGAGCTTCATTTTATTTTCCAGACATAAACCAGAGGACTATGATGGAAAAGAACACTGGATTAGGATCAGGAAGACCTGAGTTAAAATCCTAACTTTTCTTATTCCTATATGACCTTGGGAAAGTCATTTTAACATTTGTGGACCTTGATTTCCTCATGTGTCAAAGAAGTGATTAGTCTGTGGACTTCCTTCCAGTTTTTAATCTATGATTTTCCTATTCTAAATCCTACAATCCTAATCCATACCAAATATTGTTGCAAAATATATTCTCTTGGTCCCAAGAGAATATGGGAAGGAGAGTATAGATAGATCAGTAGAAATCCATTCCTGCTTCTGGAAAAATTATTTAAAGTTTATGCCCTCCCATTAGCTACTCAGGAAAAAGGGGTTTAGTGATGGTGAGGGAATTCTGCAAGTTGGTCTGGGATCCTGAGTGAAACTAGTGTTGAAACTCTCAGACACGTTACCTCTCAAATTTCCTCTTCTTTATGTTAAGCCCTTTTGAACACTTGACAGAAGGCGGAGAAGACACGGTCTCTGCCCTCTTTTTTACATCCATCAATCAATCAATCAACATGGATTTATTTTCCCAGTAAAGTAGTAGTCAAAGGCTATAAATGAGCAGTTCTCAAAAGAATTAAAGATTCTTAACAGCCATCTGAAAGAAGATCCAAATAAAGAATCATAAGAGAAATGCACATCAACACAACCCTCCTACCTAGCATATTGGCCAACGTGACAAAAGATAGGACAGTCAGCATTGAGGGTGTGGTGGAAATAGGATGACAGGAATACTGATACATTATTAGTGGACTGATGAATTGATATAAATGTTCTGGAAACCAATTTAAGATGTAAATGGAAAGAATAAACCCCACAAAACAGCTGCCATTGAATGTGGTCAAGTTATAAAGGACAATCTTGGCGCCAAAGAAATAACACAAACAAGATGCCTCCCTACTTCCTTTGCTAAGGTGAAGAGTCTGTGGGTACTGAATGCTGTGTAAAGCTTCAGCTTTTTTGGAATATATTGATTTGTTTTGCTGAGTTTTTTCTCTCTAAAAATTATTTGTTATAAGGGATGGTTGTTTGGGAAGAGAAACAGAGAAGGAAACAAAGATTTCTTGGTAGGGTTATGAGGCTAATAAACCAAGGATGTCATATACCTGGATTTTGGTAAATCATTGGCCAGGGTCATCTTGTGGTTGTTGCTTGTTGTGTCAATCATGTCCAACACTGTGTGATCCCATTTAGGGTTTTCTTAGCAGAGACACTGGAATGATTTGCCACTTCCTTCCCCAGTTCATTTTACAGATGAGGAAACTGAGGCAACCAGGGTTTTCTTTTCTTTCTTTTTTTATTACTACATTCATTTAAAGAACTCAATAGAGAAGTAATTTCTCTAAGAGTATTTCACAATTTTTTAGAAACATTGCACGGTACAGTTTGTTTTTAAAAATAAAGTTGCCTAATTAAAAGAGAATTCTCTTATGTTATTCCATTTCTGATACGACGGTCTCCAAAATTTCACAGTGTAAGAAAAATCAGAAGAGCAAACAATATAATAAGTTTTTATCTGAAGTCCAATGACAGCAACACAGTTGCAAACATTTAACTTATCTTTCTTATAAAGTCATTCCCATGATGACTTTTGATACTTCATGAAATCTAGAACCCAGTAACAGACAGCATTTAATCAACACTCACCCATGCTAAGTCATTTGTATTCCTGTTATTATTGTCCAAACAACTCTAGGAGGGGGTTCTGGTGTTTACTCTTCCTGTTCCTTATAGTGAAGATTGAGGTGAAGTCACCAGAACCCATCAGTTTCTGAGGGTAGATGTCAATGGAGACATTCTTGGTTCATGTAGTTTTCCAGAGTGTTGCCTTTGGCAGTTATATTTGGAGTATCTTCAAGAAGTCCTACTGTAGTTTTTATTTGAGTACAAAGTATTTTATTTGATTTTTCTGCCTTCCCTGCTTGCCCATTCTGTCCAGCCCAGCACATACCTGTAGATTTTAAAATTAATATTCAATATCTCCAAAGTATAATATTTATAAAGATTTATTATTTAACTAGAGAGCTAGAGAACACGGGGAACGTTCACCACTCAATTCACGTGGAAGAGAGAGGGCATGGCAGAGCGAACCCAAACTATATACAGACCCCATAATGATGCATGTATTCGAAAGGCAAAAGGAACTGTGGGTAATACAGAAAGGCAGGGCAGTTGGGTAGCTCAGTGGATTAAGAGCCAAGCCTACAGACAGGAGGTCCTGGGTTCAAATCTGGCCTCAGACACTTCCCAGCTGTGTGACCCTGGGCAAGTCACTTAACCCCCATCGCCTACCCTTACCACTTTTCTGCGACAGAAGTTAAGGGTTTTATTAAAAAAAAATACAGAAAGGAATTTTGCGCAATGCAGTTCCAGGGGTTCAAGATTTTCCAACTGTACATACCCTACAGGTTGGAAGAAGAATTCACCAATCATTCAACCAGGGTTTTTTTAGCAGAGATCCTGGAGTAATTTGCCATTTCCTTCTCCAGCTTATTGCACAGATCAAGAAACGTAGACAGAAAGGCTTAAATGGCTTGTCCAGGATCACACAGTTGATAAGTGACTGGATTTGAACTCAGACTCAGAAGATGACTTTTCCTGACTCCACGACCTGGTGCTCTACACGCTGTGCCGTGTAGCTGCCCATGGAGAGTCTAGGATTCCATTATTCAGTAACAAGACCTACGCTAAACATGGAAGTCCAGTGGCAATGCCATCGGGATATCTAGGAACATAGGAGCCTTGGCTGCTTCATGGAATGTTCTTTTGCTTGATGCTGATGTTGCAAGGAACTCCTTAATTACATATTCTATATAAGCCAAGGTTCAGTTGTGGGTTCATCAGAGTGAGCTCTGAAGAGCAGAAAAGGGCTAGATATTGGCCACAAACTAATTCTTCTATGTGGGACCGACTCCATCTCCTCTTGAAATGGTAGCCCTCAGAGTAGTGGGGGCTTCTGGGCTCTTTAACTGGGGATCCAGGTGAAGTTTAATTTTTCCTTCCCAACCTCCAAATCCCCCATTTGTCATCTTCAGAGTCAGAGAGGGATGAGTCCAGCTGGATGAAAATCGTCTTCTTAGCATTGTTCTCCCAATTAGCTACTACTTTCTCCTCCTTTGTGCTTTTTCAGGCAGAAGGAAACTCATAGTAACCTTTTTTCAACCTTTCTGTTGGGTCTATTGAACTCCTCTGGTTCTGTTGAGCTCTTTGCTGCCCTTGTAGACTGAGAAAGAGCAAGTCAGCATCCACATGGGATGAGCTGCTTCTGTACAGTGATGCCCTATGAAGTCATTCCCTACCTGCCATAGCAGGTGGCATGCCCCATCTTTAAGTTAGGAAGACCTGATCTTCACACTAGCTACCCTCATAGTAATAGTATTAGTCCTATTAGGGACAGGTAGGTTGTGCAGTAGAGAGAGCACTTGGCTTAGAATCAGGAAGACTCATCTTTGTGAGTTCAAATCTGACCTCAGACACTTCTTAGCTGGGTGACTCTGGACAAGTCACTTAATCTCTATTGCCTAGCCCTTACCATTCTTCTGCCTTAGAACCAATAAATACATAGTATTGATTCCAAGATTGAAGGTAAGGGTTTAAAAATACTAAATAACTATATTACATTGAATGACACCATCACTACTACTAAGGTAGGGTTTTATTAAAACAAATAGCAACTACCTTCCAGGGTTGTTGGAGGATCAAAAGAAATATTATTTGTAAACTGTTTAGGACAGTGCCTGGCCAATAGAAGGTACTTAAGAAATGCTTGTTTCCTCCCCTCCCCTCCCTGTTACCCAGAGTCAACTGACTCTTTTCTCTGTTTTTGTCTTTCTCTCTCTCCCTCCTTCCTTCTTTCCCTCTCTTCTTCCCCCCTCTCTCCTTTTCTCTCCCTCTCTCTGCTTCTGTCTTTGAGTCTCTGTCTTTCTCTATTTATCTGTCTGTCTTCTCTCTGTATCTCTCTCTGTCTCTATCTCTATCTTCGTACTTCCCTCTTTCCCTCTCTTCTACCCTCTCCCTCTCCCTCTCTGTCTCTCTCCTCTCTGTATTTCTTTCTGTCTTTTTCTCTTCTCTGTCTCTGTTACTTTTCCTACTTCCCTCGTTCCCTCTCTTCTTCCTTCTCTCTCTCCCTCTCTGTCTCTCTGTTTCTTTCTTCTCTCTCTCTGTCTCTGTGTCTGTCTTTCCCCCCTCCCCTCTCTCCCCCTCCAGACAATCAATTCCAAGGTATTGTTCATTCTGTCTTATATCCGTCAACTTCTGCCCAGAGGCAGCATTTCAGTTCAGGCCCTCATCCCCTCTTCCCTGGATCATTGTCAGGGATGGTTTTGGTTTCCATCACTCAGTCATTATATCCATTCTGGATAGAGATTCTTCTCCTCCCTCTGTCTCTGTTGCTTTCATTCTGTGTTTGTTTCTTTCTCCCCTGTTGCCTGCCTGCTCTCCTTTACTCTCAGATATTCTCTTTTT
>NW_025379569.1:0-3541 GCF_016433145.1 Gracilinanus agilis
CTCTATCCACTGCACTACCTAGCTTCTTCTAGTACATAGAGACTGAAAGTAATTCTTCCAAAACACTAGAATGTTTTTGCTACAGAGATCTTTAGAAATTATCCAGTTCATTCCTCTTAAGTGAGGAAAATGATTTCCCCTCAGAGAGGGGAAATGATTTGCCAAAGGTTGCCCAGCTCATTAGTGAGGGAATGCAGACTAGAAGCTGGGTCTTCTGACTCCCTGACAAGTGTATTTTTTCTGGCATATTTGTTTCTGCTTTCTTTCCCTTCCTTGGGTTCTGAGCAAATTAGTCGCTCTAAGTTGCTGCAAGGGGAGCAAAGAAAGGTTCTGATGTTTAAAGACATTGTACAAATATTGTACTTACCTAACTGATAAGGGCACTTATCTATTATATTAGAACCACATGATAACACTTTACAAAGTTTCCTTAATATTCATTTTCTTGTTTTCACATGCTTGGAATTTTCTGTGACAAAGTCAGGGGTTGGCTTGAAGGTGAATCATCAAGGAAAGAGCATGTGGTGTCATAGAATGAATGTAGAATGAACATTGAAGGAGGCACCTAGATGGCTCATGGGGTAGAGAGCCAGACCAAGAGATGGGAGGTCTTGGGTTCAAAGTTGGCCTCTGATACTTACTAGCTGTGTGACCCTGGGCAAGTCACTTAACCCCAATTGCATACTCCTTACCACTCTCTTGCCTTGAAACTAATACACAGTATTGATTCTAAGATGGGAGGCAAGGGTTTAAAAAATAAAAGGAAAGAACATTGGGATTGAGTCTTTACTAAACCACTTGCTAGTTGTCTGAGCTCTCTTTTGGGTCATCTATAAAATGAGGATGACACAAACAGCAACATACACACAGATAGAGGAGGAAAGTCGAGCAGGAAATCTGTGTTGCCTATAATAACTCTTCCACACTGAAGTGGCTCCCGTTTCTCTCTCTTTGGGTCTCTGTTTGTCTCCGTCTCTCCAGTGAACTCCTTCAGTTCTCCAGCCCTAACGTAAGGACCAGTTTAGCGAACACCAGCCTAGAGCATTTGGTTCCCTCTACTTTTATCTGCTGCCTTTAACAGGAAAGAGATTGATGCCCTAATTAAGGCTATTAGCAGCATCTGCTGACCTCATGCTCACACAAATAAGCTTCCCTAACTCCCTAGTTGTGGTAACGACTCTGAAAATAAAGAGAGGATGGAAAGGTGGTTTAGTGGAAAACATTTAGGATTTTTTCAAGAGAGGAGCAAACATTTGAAAATTATTTCAATGCATGTAAGTAATAACCAAAGACACACGTGGCTTTGTTTAGCCTCGGGTCAAGGTTGCCTTTCGTGTGGGATTTTGGTGCCTGTACTGTATGTAAGAACCAAGTCTAGAAATGGGAAAATGTACAACAAAATGTAAAAGAATCACTGCAACTCCTTATCTTTCCTTTTCACCCAACTTCCTGCCCTTCTCCTTTCTCTGCTCAAGCTCCTGAATAATAATCTTTCTCCACAAGCCTCAGGTGACTTCAAGATTTCCTAGATGAGGAATATTATTCATAGTATTGATTTAGGAAAGTGTCTCTAGTATTTTGAACAATAACCACTTAGAATCTTAGAGGACATTTATGTCAAAAGGGAAAAATATGGAGCATAGAACATCAGAGCAGACAGGTGACCTTACAATGCAGAATGCAGACTATTGGTGCTGAAGGGAGTTTTGAAACATCGAAAATAGAATAACACCTGTAAAAGTATCTCAGAACTGACTTTTTTCCTGGGTTCTAACTTCTACCCTCCTCTAGAATATTTTAGTAGTCCCAAATGTTAATGTCCTCTTCTTCCTCAAATTACTTTGTATTGTATCATTCTTACATTTATACTGTAACTCTCTACTATTTTGAACTAATTTTTTTTTATCCTTTGTGCCTAGCTCTGTGCCTTGCACATAGTAGGTGCTTAGTAAATAATGAGAGCATAGAAGCAGAAGAACTTAGAGGTCATCTGCTCCAATTTCAGTCATCTAATTGGTGAAGAAACTGCCCGGGAAGTTAAGGGACTTGAATCTGGGTAACTAACATAGGTAGTAAACTGTAGTCAGGATTCAGATCCAGGTCCTCTGAAGTCAGTAAGTGCTTTGGAATTTGAACCCCAAAGCCATCTATCTAGTCTAACATTTTCATTTTTTAGATGAGGAAACAGACTCAAAAGGACAAGTTCCCTGATTTCACACAGGTAATAAGCATCAGAAGTTAAATTTGAACCCGGATTCTATGTCTCTGGAGCCAATTCTCTTTCTACTTTAATGGCTTCCTTTGAATGATTTTCAAGATTAAAATCTAGAAGTTCCTAACCTTCGTAACTGTGAACCATTTTTCATAAAACATTTTGATAATTGCATTTTTACATTAATTGGTTGAGGTAGCTAGATAGTACAGTGGATAGAGTGCCAGCTCTGAAGTCAGGAAGTCTCCTTTTCTGGACTTCAAATATGGCCTGAGACACTTACTAGCTGTGACCCTGGGAAAAGTCACTTAACCCTGTTTCCCTCATTTCCTCATCTGTAGAATGAGCAAAAGAAGGAAAAAAAACAAATTACTTTAGTAACCTTGCCATGAAAGTTCTAAAATGGAGTCACCAAGAGTTGGACACAAGTCAACAACAACAACAAAATTAATTGATTCTCTTTGTAATCCTTTGAATTTTATTTTATTCATTTAAAAATGTTATTCTGATAAAGGGTCCAAAGGTTTTACTAGATTGCCAAAAGGGTCCATGACACACAAAAAAGTTTAAGAGCTTCTGATGTCATCCAATCACCTTATTTTATAGAAGAAACTATCACCAAGGAAGGGAAAGTACCTTTGTCAAGGTCACCCAATTAAAGTAAAAAATAAGACGAGAGCCTGAGTCATCTTCTAGAACTTGCATGATTTTCCTACTGAAGAGTTCCTCTACCCACTTAGGTCTCTTTGTCCCATATTTTGTTACTTCTGGCAAAGGGACTGACATAGTTTGGCTTTGTCTCTCCCCACCCACCTACCCGCCAATTAAAGTCATGATTAGCTCATAACCCAAATCAGGATGGATATTTATTCACTGACTAGTGAGAGTGGAGAAGATCTTATTTGACTTTCTAGAAGGTGCCAGAAGAGTGACAGACACTGACTGGGACCTAGAAGGGGTCTTAGATGCCATTTAGTTCAACTTGAATCTGAGCATGGATTTTTTTATTACGTCTCTGACAAGGGCTCATGCAGCTTCTACTTTAAGATGGACTCAAGGTATTCTAGGGCAGTCCATGCAGCTGTTAGCTTGAGCCATTAAGTTCTTTCCTATCTTTGGTTTAAAAATGTACATTCTTGTCATATCTATCCATTGCTTCTTTCTCTGTCCTCAGAGTTGAGAGATAACTAGTCTAATTTCCCCCCACAAATTTAGGAGCCCTGAAGGTCTTTTAGAAAATGCTCTGAAAATCCTAATTTCAGCCTTAGGACTGGAAGGAGAGAGAGAGAGAGAGAGAGAGAGAGAGAGAGAGAGAGAGAGAGAGACCAT
>NW_025379570.1:0-2226 GCF_016433145.1 Gracilinanus agilis
CCCTCCCTTCTCTTTCTTTCTCTCTCTCTTCTTTCTTTCTTCCTTCCTTCTTTTTTTCTTTGTTCCTTCCTTCCTTCCTTCCTTCCTTCCTTCTTTCTTTCTTCCTTCCTTCCTTCTTTCTTTCCTTCCTTTCTTCCTTCCTCCTTCTTTCTTTCTTCCTTCCTTCCTTCTTCCTTCCTTCCTTCCTCCTTTCTTTCTTCCTTCCTTCCTTCTTCCTTCCTTCCTTTCTTCCTTCCTCCTTCCTTTCTCTCTCTCCAAACATTTTGACCTTTAAATAAAAAAGAACTCAATTCCTTGACTGGCATTCTTAATTTTAAAAAGCCCTGGACTAAGCATAAATAATTAGCTGTCCTCATTTTGAGCCAATAATTTTGAATGCAACAGACTTCTGTATGTGTTTGCTATGTCAATTTAATGAAAATGTTATTACTACATAAATTAATTTACAGATTTAGTGCTGTAACAATCAAATTACCAAAAGTTAATTCAATAGAACTAAACAAAAAAATAAAAAGATTTCACTTGGTATGTAAAAAGATGAAGAATCTCAAGGAAAATAATGAAGGAAAGATTTATTGAGAATCTACTATGTGCCATACACTGTGCTAGTCCATGAGAATGTAAATACAAATAAAACAATATTCTCAAAGGATTCATGAAAAAAGTGGGAAAGATAGTAGTCATCTAATAATAGCCTATTTTGAAATATACTACACAGCAGTAATCATAAAAACTATTTACTCTTGATTAAAAATAGAAAAGTTGATCAGTGGAACCGATTATGCACACAAGACACAGAAACAATTGAGTGTCATAATATCAGAGTTTGATGATCCTAAAGACTCCCAACTGCTGGCCTTGTGAATTGACAAAATCCTCCAAGAAAGCTCAGAAAATCTTTTAGAAATTAAGTTTGGAAATACTATTTTGCCTTATATATTACAATACACTTCAAATTAATGTTGTAGTCGTTGTGGTTCAGTTGTTTCGGTTGTGTCTGACTCTTTGTGATCCTACTTGGGATTTTCTTGGTAAAGATACTGGAATGATTTGTCATTTTAATCTCCAGCTCATTTTTATAGATAGGCAGAGTTAAGTGACTTGCCCAGGGTCATATAGCTATTGAGTTATCTGAGGCCAGATTTGAGTTCAGGAAGATGAATCTTCCTGACTCCAGGCTCAGCACTCTATCCACTGTGCCACCTAGCAAATGAATACAGGACATAAATATCATAGATAATAACATAGACAAATTAAAGGAACAAAGAAAAGGATATATCATAGCACTGGATAGGGGGAAAGTTCTTTACCAAGCAAATTATAGACAGGATCTCAGGGGATAAAACAAGTTTGATTTCATAAAACTGAAAAGCTTTTGCACAAACAAAATCAGTATAGTGAGAATTAGAAAAGAAGCAATTAACTGCAATTGAATTTTTGAAGTAAGTGTCCAAAATAGAGCCCTGATAGTCAAGCTATATAGGCAGTAGATTAAAATATATAGGAACAAGAGCCATTTCCAAGAAAAAAAATGGTCAAATGACATGAACAAAAATTTCTCAAAAAGAGACAGGAAAATTTTCAACAAACATATGAAAAGCTGCCTGAAATTATTAGTAACAAGATGGATATTAAATAATTTTAGGTTCCATCTTATGTCCAACATATTGTAAAAGATAAAAAAAGGAAAATAATTTTTGAATGGATTGTGGAAGGATGAACTTCCAAATCCACTGTTGGCAGAGCTGTGAAGTGAGTTTGCTGTTCTTGTGTGAGCTACTCTTTCTAGAAGACAATACCATTTAGTACTGAAAGGAGCAGAAAAAGTGCTTTTGGGTAAAGGAAAAGTCTAAAATCAAGAAAATATTTCCATTATTATAGATAGAGATTTTTATATTCAAAAGTAATAGAATGGGGGCAGCTATGTGTCTCAGTGGATTGAGAGCCAAATCTAGAGACAAGAGATCCCAGATTCAGATCTTAGCTGTGGGACCCTAAACAAGTCACTTAACCCCACATTGCCTAGCCTTTACCACATTTCTGTCTTGGAAACAATAAACAATATTGATTCTAAGAAGGAAGGCAAAGGTTTAAAAAATAATAGGATGAGAACTTTAATTAATTAAAGGAACAGCTAACATATGTGTAAGAAATAGTTTTCAGAGTGGATTTGAGAAGTTTTGGACAGAAAATGAAACTGCATAATAAATATAAGAATTAAAACCC
>NW_025379571.1:0-9866 GCF_016433145.1 Gracilinanus agilis
CCCCCCCCCTTTTTGTTTTTAAAGGCCTTATGAATTCCCTCCCCCTTCTCCCCTCCCTTTTTTTTGTTCTCCCCACTCCCCTGCTCCCCTTGGTTTATCCCTTCTAACTTTCTCAGAAGGGTAATTTATTTTCCTCCACATATCAATTAGATCTAATTTTTCTAGGACTTCATTCACCTCTCTTACCTCTTTCTTATTTATTTTTTGGTTTGATTTATCTAGATCTGACAGAGGAATATTTAGATCTCCCACTATTATGGTTTTACTATCTATTTCCTTCTTGAGCTCTGCCAGTTTCTCCTTTATGAATTTGGATGCTATGCCACTTGGTGCATACATATTGAGCAGTGTTATTTCCTCATTGTTTATACTGTCTTTAATGAGGATGTAATGACCTTCCCTGTCTTTTTTAATCATATCTATTTTTACCTTGGCTTTGTCAGAAATCACAATAGCCACTCCTGCCTTCTTTTTCTCATTTGACGCCCAAAAGATTTTGCTCAAGCCCTTAACCTTAAACTTGTGTATGTCCACCCACCTCATATGTGTTTCTTGAAGACAACATATGTAGGATTTTGGTTTCTAATCCACTCTGCTATTTGCTTCCGTTTTATGAGCAGGTTCATCCCATTCGCATTCAGAGTTATAATTATCACTTGTGCATTCGCTGACATTTTCGTATCCTCCCCTATTCCTACCCCTTCTTCTTAAACTATTTCCTTTTAAACCAGTGGTTTGCTATTAAGCTGGTATCCCTTATCCCCTCCCTTGATTGACTTCCCTTTCTACTCCCTCCTTTGTTATTCCCCTCTTTTGTTTTGAAGGCCTAATAAATTCCCTCCCCCTTCTTCTCCCCTCCTTTTTTTGACCTCCCCACTCCTCTGCTTCTCTTGGTTTATCCCTTCTGACTTTGTCAGTAGGTTTAGATAGAGTTTTATTTCCCAATGGATAATATAGCTACTCTTTGCTCTCCGAGTTGATTATACTGAGAGTTTAAGTTTTACCTCTTGTTGCTCTCTTCCTCTCCTTCTTATAATAGTATTTGTCCCCTCCCCTTCCCATGCCCTCTTTTTGTGTAATAGAATATCCTATTTTTCTTATTCTCTCAAGTTTCTCCTGGTGTCCCCTACTATTCACCCCCCTCTTTCACAACCCCCAAATAATCTTAGACCATTGAGTATTCCACCCCCTCCCTAGAAGGTTTCCAAGAATTCCGAAAGAAAAGAGCTGACTTAAACAGAAAATTTACACATAATTCAAGAGAATCACCAAAATGTAATTAAGAAAGGGGAAAAAATCCAAAACTTTGTTTAAGGAAGCCAATAAGTTCAAATGATTTGTATTCCTATAAGAGAAGATTATATTTGTAACTCTTAAAAATTGTTATTATCATCAGAGTAGCTAGAAGAACTATACTTAGAGGGAACAGTGACAAACTCTATAGGATGAAATGTATATATAATATACACATTATATATACACATATGTATAAAACTAGGAGTAAAAAAGAGGATAATACTAAGAAAAATGGGAAAAGAAATAAAATGGGATAATTTTATATTTTATAAATAAGCATATGGGAGGAAGAGGGGGAGAAGACCAATACAATGGAAGGGTGAAAGAGGTTGGAGACAATCTCCAAGAAAATTTTAATCATTACAATGGGAAGGGTCATAAAGGTTCAAATGAAAGGAAAACCTTTATCTCCAAATTCAGTCATCATCATCATCATCAACATCATCATTACCATCAACAATACCATCAACAACACCATCAACAACATCATCAACACTCACAACAATGTCACCATCAACAATATCATCAGCAACATCATCAATGTCATCAACATAGTCATCAAAATCATTATCATCAACATCAATGTCTAACTGTCCATCTTTTCCTGGTCCAGGGAAGATTTTTTCTGAGTGGTCTAACCTAATAGCATAGTATGCAGAATACTGAATGAGAGCCAAAAGACCTAAACTCTAGGCTTGAGTGCCACTAGGTGTCCTTTCAGCGTAAAAAGAAAGCCTTCTTTTTTCCTGGTCTCAGTTTCCTCATTTATTTATGAGTAAAACTTACCTGGACTCTGTTTTAAGATAATCAATTAAATGAAAGAATAAACCAGGTGTAAATGAAAGGAAAAAAAATAATGATTTAGAGCATTTTTTCGTACATTTATATATGACTTTGATTTCTTCATTCCAAAATGTCTATTCATATCTTCTGACTATCAATTGGGGAATGACTCATATTCTTATATATTTGACAAAGTTATATATTGCATATAAGACCTGTCTCTGAGAGACTATCAATAATTTTTCATTCTAAACCTGTCTACATTCATTTTATTTGCATGAAAACTTTCCAATTTAATATATTCAAAATTATATATTCTATACATTCACAATGGTGTCTAACTTTTGTTTATTAAGAAATCTTTTTTTTCTTGTCCATAAATCTGATAGGCAATATGCTATTTGTTGTTCTAATTTGTTAATATCTCCCTTTATACATGGGTCCATTTTATCTAAATTTAGTTTATAGCAAATTGCTTTCAGTTTCCCAATAATTTTCCACTTCTTTTTGAAGTCATTCAGTTTTGAAAAAATTCTAAACAAAATTTGAATATTTGATTTAATGTTCTTTAACCAGATGAAGTGTATTAAAATACAGGTGAAAAGTCCTGTCTATTCTTTTTATAACTAATTCCTCCTAAAACTAGTATCTTTATTCACCTCTAAAATGCCTTTAAAATTTGGTTTAGCTATTTAGAGAATGACCTGAGTAGCCTGAATGGTATCGTTATGGAACTTTGAAATTGAAAATATTTTCTAGTATTCCAATTCACATATACATATATATATATTTTAATATTAATCTACAACTATATAATAACATGAAAAATAATAACTGTAATTATACTGAAGCAGGAGAGTATAGCAGTTAGCCATTAATCAGGAAGAATTGGTTTTGAATCACTCTGTTGATAATTGACTGATCCTGGACAAGTGCTAAGATATAGATACTTATAGAGATATAATAATACTCCAAATTAACCTTCCTATGAGTTCTATTAAGAAACCAATTTGGAAGAGAGGTCTTTCAGAAGTTTCTGGGAATAAAAAGTTTGCATTAAAAGTGTGATAAAGGGATAACACTAATGCAATATTGCTTCAATGGAGAGAGAATTAGCTGATAGTATTATCTATGGGACTTTGGAAAATTAACTTAACCTCTTTGGGCCTCAGTTTTCTCTTCATCAGTAAAATCAGGAAGTTTTGTTAGATTGTCTATCATCTGATTTCCAGCTCTCAATATATAATCTTATGTTTCTACAAGATAGAGAATGTTGGGAGTACCAAAATGGGAGCAAATGGTCAAAAGAAAAATCTTTTATCAAGTCTAGCATTATCCTGACTATTTTTTCCTTTTAAATCTTGAGATCATTAAACAATATATCAATGCATTTCAGTATTCTGTCATTTAGTCACTAAGTTATTTTCTTTTTGAATGAATTTATGCTCTGAGACTCAGTCGATCTGCTCTGGGTCTAAAGTGTTTTTTCTTATCCATGAACCAGTTTTATATCTCAAGGTATTTTGAATTAAATTCCTTTATCTTGAATAAAAAGAATGAAACAAGGGTCTAGAATGCCAAAAGGATAAACTTTGACTCTATGCTAGCATCAAAATATTATGTCATGCTAGTTGGATGTCCTACAGTAATGACTCTTCTACATCTTCATAATTTCTTGAATTTTCTGACCAATCCACCTCTGCTCACCTTAAACCCTAGAAGCAATGATTGCATTTATACAATATATTTTTGTCCTTTGTTTTGTTTGGTTTGCTTTGAATATATTTTTTAAAAATGAAGTATTTTTCCAAAAATATTTTTTGCATGTGGCTGTCCTAAATCCCTTATGACTATATTTAAATAAAAGAAAATTCCCTATTCTTCAAGACAAGTTATCAGGAATATGTCTATTAAATAATTTATAGTATAACTGGGGAAAAAAGGACTTTTAAAAATACAGTGCAAACTCTTTAAAATACAATCTACTCCTGTGGGATAGTGCAAGATTAGGACCTAAACTACATTAAGGTTATTATTAATAATTTTATTGTGATTATTTCCACTAAAATTGAATGAGAAAACTGGACAGAAAGCAACAAAATTACTTTCAGTTTTCTTTTTTCAAAATTCTGTCAAGTATTATTTTTCTTTTTGAGAAAAAAGATTAAAAACTTGATAGAAAATTGTCCTCAGATACATTGCATATAGTAAATGCAAGGTACTTAGAGACCTTATTGAGGCAAGTTCACTGGATAGAGAGCCAGGTCTAGAGATGGGGAGTCCTGGGTTTAAATCTGGCCCTATACATTTTCTAGATGTGTGAAGCTGGCAAGTCACTTAATTTCAGGTGCCTAACCTTTTCCCTTCTATCTTGGAACCACTACTTAATACTGATTTTACTACATAAGGTAAGGGATTAAAAACTAAGGTCTTGTTTCCAGTCTTCTTTCTCAGAATGGAATTTACAGCATTTAATATAGCTTAGGGACATAAGTAGCTGAATCAAAGGGAACTTTTTCATGGGTGATTACGACTGACAATGGAGCTACCTTTAAAGTCACAGAGAAGAACATCTTGACCATTTAAAGCTACTTAGAATCTAAAATTACTTCAATTACTTCTCATTTTTAGTTAAACTCATATTATTTCATAAGAATTTTAGCTTTTCCCCTTCTTTTCAGCTAAGAACACCTTGACATCATTTTCTACTCTCTACTCCTTTTCCCTAGTCTCTGGCAATTAAATGGTCCTTCTTAGGACTCATTCATACTTGTCCTTGATCCTATCCCTTCCCATTTTCTGTAATAGATTTTAACCTCAATTATCTACCCTCTCTCCAATATTCAAATTTGACCTTGTACTGTATCATTTCCTCATGCTTTCCAATATGCTTAAAAAATAAAACTTTATTAGATCCTTCTCTCTCACCTGTTATCCTGTAAATTTCTTCCCTTTCTGCAGGAAAACTTGAAAAAAAAACAAAACTACATATACTTATTGTCTGCACTTCTTATTTTTGTCTCTTCAATGCCTTTGCAATTTGGCTTAAAACTCAACACTTTAGGATATTGAGGCAAGATGGCTGAATACCTAGAAGTACATCAAATTATTTCCTTCCCCAATGCCTCCAAACAGATATGGAAAACACAAAGAATTGAATCCTGATTAAATAATCAAAGAAAAATATCAATGAGTATTTTTTTCCTAAATCATGTCAGCATATGGAGATATTCAGAGAGGAATATAGTAGACATCGGGCATGGGAATAGAACACGATCTCAATACTAGTTTATATCCCACTCTGAAACCTGCAGAGAAATAAGTCAGGAAGGACATCCACAACAAAGAAAAGTCTCAGTTCTGTTACTTTGTTAATAATAATTAAGAACTAATCAATAGTCAATTAATATCAGGATTAGGGTGATTGAGTCTAGAACTGAAAATGGGGCAAATTCACATGATTATTCATTGGTGAGATTCATACCCAGGTGAAGAAATTGCAGATATACTGAAGTTATATGGTGGGGAAAGAAAGCAATTAGTCTTTAGTTTAGATTGCTTTGAGGACATCAAAAAATTGCAACTTCCTAGTATGACCTCTTCCTGAGAACTTGGAATAAAATGACATTCAATAACCCAAGAAAGATGACAGTAGGATGAGGCCAGGCATTCTTTCAAGAATTGGCTGGAGTCTATCCCTAACATAACATCAGTCAGGGAGTAGAGTGAAATAATTAACAAAACTCAACAAATTAAGCCACCATAAAAAAGGGTATTATGATGTCAGAGACACTCAAGACACAAACAAACAAAAGAAGACTCTAAAATAATTAAAAATAATGCTTCAAAGAAAAACACAGCATATGCAAAAACTCAGCTAGAATTCCTGAAAGATATGAAAAAAGAGTTTAAAGAATGATTATTAATAAATTAAATGAAAGTACTAGAGAAAAAAGGAAAAGAAATGAGTGCTATGAAAGAAAGGCTTGCAAATGGATTTAAGGACTTAGCACAAGAGGTTAAAAAACTATCATCAGGGATGATAAAAAGAATCCTGTTTAGAAAAAAAGATCTTAGAAAACAGTCTATTATGTTTTGATGAATTTAAAAAAATAATGGAAAGGTGAATAATATAATAGGCAGAAAGAGGCAGGTTAGGAAAAGTTATCTCACATAAACTGGGTGTACAAATGGTCCATGGAAAGAAGAAGGGGGTGAATTGCCTTGGAGTTCTGGGTTAAGATGGCGGCAGAGTAAAAAGCAGCTCTTAACCTCTCCTGACCAAAACAAACAGGACTTCTGAAGGGGACATAAAAACAAAACCAGTCAAATGGAGGGACCCCACAACAGGGTGCAGCGTGGAAGGTATGTGGAATTGGGGCATTTCCATGCTATAAAGGGGTGAAACGGCTCTCACTAAATCTCGGGCTAAGCAACCACCCTCCCCCCACACACACACACACCACCTGCAGCACCAAAGCCAGGTCAAAAGAAATAGAGCAAGTTTGGGGCACCCATCGAGTCATTGGCAGCTCCAGGGCCTGTTCCTGAGAGCAGCAAGATTTAGGAACCCAAAAAACTGAGGAACACACACGGACTCTGAGCACGGATGCAGAGCGCAGGCGCGGGTGGAGACGTGGGCGGAGGCAGACATAGGTTAGAGCTAAGGCTAGGAAACCCTGAGTAGGGAACCAGTACAGACAGGTATAGGACTGTGGAAGCAGCGCCCTGAGACTTGTAAAGGAGCCTCCTGCAGAGGATCAAGCAAGAGGGTCCACCAGGGGCCTTGACCTTAGAAAAAACCAGACCTCAGACCTCAGGAGCCAAAAGACTGCAGACAGATCCTGAGCATGAGGATAAAGCTGAGAAGCTGCTGGGCTAACGATGGCTACCCAGATCCAAGAAGTCCAGAAGAAAGAGAGAAAGATTAACAACAAGAAGAAGAAATCTTTAACACTTGACAATTTTTACACAGAGAAAATCCAGACCAGTGAGCAATCAGAAGAGGAGAAAAAACAAGCAATCACATCTGAACCCTCCCAAGAAAATCAAAACTGATCACAAGCTCTTGAAATGTTCAAAACTGAGGTGATGAGAAAGTTGGAAAAGATTTGGTCAGAGAAATGGGAAGTAGCTCAAATGGAAATCAGGCAAGAAAATAACAGTTTAAAAGGCAGAATCTTGCAATTGGAAAGTGAGGCAAGTCAACTGAAGACCAGAAATGACCAGACTGAAAAGGAAAACCAAAAGATTATAGCCGAAAACGAGTCCTTAAAGGCTTGAATCGAACAATTAGAAGCCAATGATCTCTCAAGACAACAAGAAGAAATAAAACAAAGCCAAAAGACTGAAAAAATAGAAGGAAATATGAAATATCTCAATGAGAAAGTGACAGACCAAGAAATCCGGTCTAGAAGAGACAATTTAAGAATCATCAGTCTCCCTGAAAAAGGAGAAATTAATAGAAATTTGGACTCCATACTAAAAGAAATTATTCAGCAAAATTGCCCTGAAGTCCTACAACAAGAGGGCAATGTAGACATTGAAAGGATCCATAGATCACGATCGACATTCGATCCAGATAAGAAAACGCCCAGGAATATAATTGCCAAATTCAAGAGCTTCCAAGCAAAAGAAAAAAAATCTTACAAGAAGCCAGAAAGAGACAATTCAAATATCAAGGAACACCAATCAGGATCACACAGGATCTGGCAGCCTCCATGCTAAAAGACCGCAAAGCTTGGAATATGATATTCAGAAAGGCAAGAGAGCTGGGCCTGCAACCACGGATCAACTACCCAACAAAATTGACTATATACTTCCAGGGGAAAGTATGGGCATTCAACAAAATTGAAGATTTCCAAGTATTTGCACAGAAAAGACCAGGGCTAAATGGAAAGTTTGATATCCAACCACAAAAAAACGAGAGAAACCTGAAAAGGTAAATAAGGTACAGAGGGGAAAGAAAGAAAACTCATAATTTTTTAAATTTGCCTTTTTAAGGGCCTCAGTAAGATCTAATTATCTGTATTCCTATATAGAGAAATGCTATGTATAATTCTCTGTAGTGAACTCTATTCACTATTAAGTATTCACTATTATAGTGGTCGGAAGAATGATTTATGGGGAGAGGGTGGAGTGCTGAATGGTCTAAGATGATATGGGGGTGGGAAAAAGGAGGGTGAATGGAGGGGGACACCAGGAGAAACTTGAGAGAATAAGAAAAATAGGATAAACTATTACACAAAAAGAGGGCACAGAATGGGGAGGGGACAAATACTATTATAAGAAGGAGAGGAAGAGAGCAACAAGAGGTAATTTTTAAACCTTTCTCTCAGTGTAATCAACTTGGAAAGGGAAGAGTAGCTATACTATCCATTGGGATATAAAACTCTATCTAATCCTACTGAGAAAGTCAGAAGGGATAAACCAAGGGGAGCAGAGGAGTGGGGAGGTCAAAAAAAGGAGGGGAGAAGAAGGGGGAGGGAATTTATTAGGCCTTCAAAACAAAAGAGGGGAATAACAAAGGAGGGGGTAGAAAGGGAAGTCAATCAAGGGAGGGGATAAGGGATATCAGCTTAATAGCAAACCACTGGTTTAAAAGGAAATAGTTTAAGAAGAAGAGGTAGGAATAGGGGAGAATACAAAAATGTCAGCGAATGCACAGCTGATAATTACAACTCTGAATGTGAATGGGATGAACCTGCTCATAAAACGGAAGCAAATAGCAGAGTGCATTAGAAACCAAAATCCCACCATATGTTGTCTACAAGAAACACATATGAGGCCGGTGGACATACATAAGTTTAAGGTTAAGGGCTTGAACAAAATCTTTTGGGTGTCAAATGAGAAAAAGAAGGCAGGAGTGGCTATTATGATTTCTGACAAAGCCAAAGTAAAACTAGATATGATTAAAAAAGACAGGGAAGGTCATTACATCCTGATTAAAGACAGCATAAACAATGAGGAAATAACACTGCTCAATATGTATGCACCAAGTGGCATAGCATCCAAATTCATAAAGGAGAAACTGGCAGAGCTCAAGAAGGAAATAGATATTAAAACCATACTAGTGGGAGATCTAAATATTCCTCTGTCAGGTCTAGATAAATCAAACCAAAAAATAAATAAGAAAGAGGTAAGAGAGGTGAATGAAGTCCTAGAAAAATTAGATTTAATTGACATGTGGAGAAACATAAATAGGGACAAAAATTAATATACCTTCTTTTCAGCTGCACATGGTACATTCAGAAAGATTGACCATGTAATAGGGCATAGAATCATTGCAAACAAATGCAAAAGAGCAGATATAATAAATGTAACCTTCTCAGATCATAATGCAATAAAATAATAATTAGTAAGGGCACCTGAATAGGCAAATCAAAAACTAATTGGAAATTAAATAATATGATTCTCCAAAACCAATTAGTTAAAGAAGAAATCATAGAAACAATCAACAATTTCATTGAAGAAAATGACAATGATGAGACATCCTACCAAACTCTGTGGGATGCAGCCAAGGCAGAACTCAGGGGGAAATTTATATCCTTGAGTGCATATATTAACAAATTAAGAAGGGCAGAGATTAATGTATTGGGCATGCAACTCAAAAAATTAGAAAGTGAGCAAATTACTTTGAAACAACAGATAAAATAGACAAAGTACTGGGCAATCTAATAAAAAAAGGAAAGAAGAAAGCCAAATTGACAGTATTAAAGATGAAAAGGGAGACCTCACCTCTAATGAAGGGTAAATTAAGGCAATTATTAAAAACTATTTTGCCCAAT
>NW_025379572.1:0-3970 GCF_016433145.1 Gracilinanus agilis
CACCAATGCAACCACCAACAATTTGGAAATTGGTCTTGATCAAGGACACATGACAAAACCAGTGGAAATGTGCATCGGCCATGGGTGGAGGGAGTGCGGGGGGCGAAGGGGAAAGTAGGAGCATGAATCATGTAACCATGTTAAAAATGAATATTAATAAATGTTTAAAAAAATCTAGGAAAGTTTTCCATACTCATGGAGTAAAAGTAAACTGGATTTTAAAAAAATCTTTAAGTTTAAAAAATTGAAAAATTTTTTATCAGTAAACATATCTGTATATTTTCATGTATATTTAAATTGTTTATCATCAAAATCACAAGAAATATTTTGAATAAGTAGAAGCAAAGAAAATATTTTTGGTAAAAATTAAAGGGGGAAGCTTTGCTGTATAAATTTTGGAAAGCAAAAGATCAAATGTTATCAAATATTCTTTCCAGTTATAATACTCATTCCACATTTTGTTTGGTTCCATTTAAAAAAAATTAACTTGGACACTACAGCTTTTATGAGAAATATTCAGTAATATAAGCACAGACATTGCTTCTATTCATTTGACCGAAAAAAAGACTGCTCTGTGGTAGCCAAAAAAGTGATTAAATTTAGGTATAATTGAACAAAAATTTTGGACCATCCATAGGAAAGTAACTATAGTGTTGAAAAGTCTAAAATGCATGTCATTCAAGGACTAGTCGACAGAAATTGAATGGTTTAGTTCACAGAAGAGAAGGCTAAAATGTAGCATGGAAGTTGCCTTCAACTATCTAATGGATTTTCTAGAGGAGAAAGAATTATTATTATTATTTAAATATGGAGCCCCAGATTGCAAAATTCAAAGTAAAATGTGGGAGTTTCAAGGAGGATGATTTTCATTCAATAGAAACTTTAATATTCCATAATTTTACAGTGAATATAGATTATATATGAGCTATCAGACATGTAATGTTATAAATTTAAGCATGATGTCTTTTTGATAATTTGATATGATAATTTTGCCATTCCCTTCTTTTGTACCTGTGGCACCCTGCCTCTACATTCTACTATTTGGGCTTTTACACTTACAGTTTGTGTCCCCAGAGGATGGCTAGCTACTATTACTGAGGGCTCTAGGGATAATGGTCAGTTTTGAGCTCTGACCAGTTTGCTTCCCATTAATGACAAACAGCCAAGCTTTATTTAACTTTCAGAAAGGAATATTTATTTACTAAAGGGAAAACACACACACACACACACACACACACACACACACACACACACACACACACACACACATACGGACAGAGACAGAGACAGAGACAGAGACACACATTCAGAAACAATGGGTGAGACAGAGTAACTGTTTCCCTGAGATGATTTCAAGCCCCATTTAAGGTTTGGCTAGACTATTCCCAATTGGAAATTTTCCACCACTAGGCTGCCTCACTGACTACACTCACCTCTAACTAAGGATGAGCTGTGTCTGTTCTTTTCAGTCAGTTTCAAGATGCTTCCTGTGTACCATTCTCTTTTTTTCATCCCTAATCAAAAGTACTGTAATCCACTCAAACTAACTTATTCATGAGCGGTTTATATGTTTGATTGATTAACTGATTCATAGTGGTGTCTAATGTAATTAAAATAATAGAATTTCACCCTTAAACACTCATTTTGTGACATCCAAGGTAATCTCAGTATGTTTAATGTCCTCCACAAGCTTTATTTAGTCTTAAATCTGTTAGCAATTTACAAAATTTCCCTAAGAATTTGAATGTTCATAAATATCCCCTAAAGCTTCCTATTATTGTTGATGAGTTATGAAAAAAAAACTTTTGAACTTTTTTTTTTTTGAAGCTGTGTTGAATTTTGGAAAACATTTCCCCTATTAATTTAAAACATTGTTTTCCTAGGGAATCTAATTAACAAACCATGTTTTTCTAATCAAAAGCAAGCCAAGGCTGTGCAAAAAATAAATACTGCTGTTAGAAAATTATTCCTGCTCCAATTATTTGGATTTCCAAGGGAATAAAATAAAAACAAACAAGTAAACAAAAAGCAGACAACTGTTCAGAACTTGTACTTTGCCAAAATCGAATACAGCTCAAAGCACATAAACGCCCCATTATAAACCTAGGCATTGGTAAATCATTCATTTTCTACTATATTTATAGGAGAAAAAGGAAAGTTTCTTTTTAAAAAAAATAAAAAATAAAGTTTTATATATTTACTTAAACTTAATATAAACACATTTAAATTATGTGAATGTGTGTTCCTAAAATAAATATAAACACTACATATAAGTATGTATGAATTTGTATATATATTTAAATTTAAATGTAAATCATTAGCAAGTGTAAGCATTGTCATGTACAAATAGGAACACAAAAAGAGTTATCTATGAAAGCATAAGTCTCTGTTAGGTACACATTGTTTTAAGAAGCATATGTTAAATTTAACCTTGCCTCTTTGTGCCTTATTAACATTTTTGTTTTTTCTGAGTACTTTTTCTTAAAATGAAAATGGAAGGTTTTTAACCTTTAAATCCTGCTTCTGGAAATCTATATTTAACTATATGAACTACTAAAACAAATGCTAAAATTATTAAGCCTATGTTCAACTTTTTTAAAAACCTATATGTTAATTTCCAAGTTCTTTTCAAAAGTTTGCTGACTTACACAGAAGCTATTGATGTCTACATTTCTGTAGCTTGAGTTTTTGCAGCAAGGGAAATCTTTTATTTTAGCATTTCTGATGATTGTATCTCAGAAGAATCAGTCATAACCGTGGATAATCCACTATGTATCTATGACAATTTTTTTCCAACCCAGGGTACTCTGTGGGCCTTTTATAATTCTGGTCATTTCCACAACAAATATTCTCAGTACCTGGATAAAAACATGGAGGATGCCAGAGTGTACTGCTACTGCAGGTATTAAACCCTGGGGGATACTTTGTGGAATTGGACCCATTAATTCCTGGATCTGACTCCTTTTCACTTTCTCACAGTTCTCTTCCCATTTTCTTCTTTCAAAACACAAAGAATCTTAATGAAAAACTGTTTTTCTTTATGTAGCTTAACTAGAATAAGGTCTTAGAACTTTGCCTAGGGCACAAAAATGGAGAGAGCACTAACTGGCAGAACTTGTACTTTTTCCATAGGCTAAACCAAGGCAGTTTTGATATGCTAAAAGCCCCATAAAGAGAAAGAAGCATCAGTGAAATGAAAACAAAAGCATGACAAAAATAATTAACCAAAAGAATATTCTTTTTTTGTTAAGGTATATTTTTTGTTTTAGAGAGAAGCTCTGGAACATTAAAATCATTACACAATTTCTCCAGTGAAATCTAGCCCATTCTAGTCTTAATAACTCTGGGCTAAGTTTATTGTCCTTTTGCATTACCTTCTGAGGTATGTAGAATCTATGGACTACCTTCTCATTCTGGGACTCCAGTTAACAGGGATTTGAGGATTTAAAAAGTTTTCGAGAATTTAAAATTTAAAATTTGAGGATTTAAAAAGATTTGAGGTTTAAAAAGTCTTTCCAACTAGAGGGCATGAGCCTCAACTGATAGGTTTTATTTTTTATCATTCACCCATAGAATACATTTAGTTTCTTAGCAAAGACATTCTAACTAAATAGCAAAACGAAGCAATAAATGCATTTTTTCCTTTATTGTAAAATGAGAAACCTGTAAGATGACCTTTTAGGATTGTTGTTCTAGATAAATGTTCCCATATATGACCTTTAAGTTGTCTCTTCTACAAATACATGGATTGTTATGGGAAGAGAAGCATTTTGTAGGAATCCTACCTGATGTACAATGAGGGAATGAACACACAGGGATTGTGGGATGAGGGCAAATGAATGGAAGGTAAATTCAAGATTCCTACACCACAAAGCTGCTGCTCCCTTCTCCATACCTCATTGTATTGTTCTGTTGAATCTGCTACCCTAACAGACTTTTCTTTTTAGTTATCATTTATATGTATATAATA
>NW_025379573.1:0-4070 GCF_016433145.1 Gracilinanus agilis
TTGATCTAAACCTAATCTCTCCCATATTTTTTTTCCAATTTTCCCAACAGTTTTTTGTCAATTAGTGGATTTTTGTCCCAAAAGTTGGGCTCTTTGGGTTTATCAGACACTGTCTTGCTGACATTACTTACTCCAAGTCTATTCCACTGATCCTCTCTTCTGTCTTTTAGCCAGTACCATGTCATTTTGATGACTGCTGCTTTATAGTATTGTTTAATATCCAGAGAAATGCAAATTAAAACAACTTTGAGGTACCACCTCACCTATCTGATATGCCAAAAAAAGAAAATGTTAAGTGTTGGAGATGTGAGAAAAGTGGATCACTAATACAATGTTGGTAGAGTTGCAAAATAATCCAACCATGCTGGAAAGCAATTTCTAACTATGCTGAAAGAACTCAAAAATTGTGTATACCCTTTGAATAATCAATATTATTACTAGGTCTATATCTCAAAGGGATAAAAAAAAGAGAAAAAAGAACAATTTGTACTGAAATACTCATTGCAGATTTCTGTTGTATTGATTCCAAGACAGAAGAAGAATATAGGCTAAGAATGGGCATTATGTGATTTGCCTGGGGTCATACAGCTAGTATGTATGTCCCTGAGGACAGATTTGAACTGAGGACCTCCTATCTCCAAGCCTGGATCTTTCTACACTGAACCACCTCAATGCCTTTGATGTTGTTTCATTTGTTTCTTAAATAAACATCTGAAATTTCCAGAGACCTCAGAATACCCAGAGCAACTAAGAGCAAAGAAAAAGAGAAAAAAAAGGATCAAGTCAACTACCACCAAGGATAGTTAAGGAGTTCTAAGCTAAGAGCTACAGAATACAGTGAAGGAGAGGTATCAATGCAAAATAAAAGAGATAATTAAGGCCAGTTATAAAGTAAAGCTGACTCTATAAAAGCAGTATCCATGATATTATTTTATCAATAATGTTATCATTAGAGGTTTAACAAAGAATTTTCAACTGATGTGGTAGTAGTTGAGATTTGTGTGGAAAGATGGGCAAAGGCACCACAAAGGTCAAGTTCATTGTAGGGAGTCACATTAAGATTTGGAGGGAAGGCAGTGCAACTTTTAATCTATTGAGGATCACAGGTATAGTTGCCCTATTAAAGAAAGGCCATCACCATGGTTCCCTAGAAACTGTAGCCAGTAAAATTTCTATGAGTATTTAGTCACGTATAAATGAAGTATCAAGGAGTGAAATCTGGGAATTTTATGCAAATAATTTAATGTTAATGCCTTTGTTTTCATCTCTTAATATCAGTCTAATAGACCTGGGAAAATGTCAACAGTATATTAGGGACCAGAACCTGAGACTTTAAGTCATTTATCTTTTTCCTTCCTTTTCAATTAAGTATTTCTGATATATTGCATCCTGTAGGCTGGCAAGTGGAGCTATCCACTGGAATAGAGAAGTATCCTTAGGTTTTTGTATGTTCTACATTATTAAAGTGTGAGATAATACCACAAAAGATATTCTAAGCTTTCATTCTAGTGGCATACATGTTGTATAACATTTCAACTCACATTCATGTTTATTATTGCATATAAACCTCACCATGATTCTATGAGATGGGGTAGAACTTCCTAGTTCAATTCTCCAATATACTGCAAAATTTTTATTTCAAGATAGAACCTACAGCCTTGCCAGTAGAGAAGATAGGAATTAGTATCTGTAGATAAACACTTATAAAAACCTTTTATTCATCACTGATGTTTAATCTCTTTCACAGCAAGCTACTGTATTGACCACAAGTGGTCCTCCCTAAATTACATATTACTGGATATACTAAATTACATTATTGTCCCTCAGTCTCACATCAATGAGGACACTTTAATGTGCATCATATTATCCCGTGTAAATGATTTCATTTGCTTTTCCATCATGCTGGCATAAAGTCACTGATCTTCCTATAATTCTAATGTTTTCTTTAATTCACTGTGATTTTGACATGTTTTTGACATAGTTTTTTTCTAGAAATAGAGGAAGTCTACAGATTGGTCATTTGTTCCTACTAGTATCTTGCTAGTCTTTCAATATAGCAGCTGGGAGCAGGGAGTTACAATTTCTACTCTTCTTTATCCCTTTGAAACAATATGGAATAAAAAAATAGTGGTGAGGAATGGCTAAACAAGTTGTGGCATATGATTGTGAATACTACTGTGCCAGAATAACACTGCAGCACTAAAAGATATGACAAACAGGTTAATTTCAGAAAACATGAAAAGACTTACATGAAATAATAAAAAGGGAAACAAGCAAAATGAAGAGAAACTTTATATACAGTGTTATGTAAAGGATGGTAACATGGAATCCCTGCAAAATACAGGGTCAGCCTCACCCAGAATGCCATCCTTTACATAATACAGCAACAGAAATATTGTTTGAAGAATGATTTGTACATGTTATAATATAGAAATAACACTGCCATATATTCTTGGGGCAACCTGTCAGTTGCCCTGGTTGGAATGTTGACTGTAGCATGAGTAATAGGGAGGTACCAACTGGCAGGTACCAAGGGCAGTTGGACCCAGTTGGACCCAGGGTATATAAAGGCCTGGAGACCCAGGGCTGGGTTCTTTCTTTGCTTCACTTCTCACCTTTGCTTCTACCGCTTGGGTGGGATCCAGGTGGTTGAGGGAGGTGGAACATAGGAATATCTTAGTTTCCTAGACCAGGGAGGGTTTAAAGATCTTTGCAGACCAAACAGGAACATCAATCTGATATACCAACTGTTCCCTATCAAGATATTGCTTTATATTTACCATCAAGAAATCATTTTATTTCTGTCCCAGGGCTGGACCCTTGGGACAGCTAAAGATCATAGCAAGGAGTTTATCAACATCTTGAACTTAGATCTAGAAGGCAGTAATAGACTAGTTTCAGAATTTCCTAACCCACTCTCCAATCCCTTTCCCAAACCAATTTATTCAATAAATGCTTAGTTTCATTGAAGAACTAGTGTGTCCTACCTTCATCTTAGATCTAAATAATGACTGTTCAAGATTCTAAGAGAGAGACAGAGTAACTCCATTAATGTTTAGACCATAATAAAATAGCACCATACTTCCCTTCCTGTCTAATCTCACTACCAACCAACAGGAGTTACTTCCCCAGCCAGGTCAGAAGCTGAAGGGAAATCATCTTAAAGGGGTTTAGTCCTTACCAAGGGAAATTACATCAATCCATAGGCTGACTTTGGCACTGGGTATTTGTCATTCCTACATCTAGTAGCCTCAATTTACAGCTTGTGACTAATCTATATTAGTTTCCTGACTGCTTTACAGCCTTACCAACCTCCATCACAGATTGTTATAAATGTTCATTACAATGTCCGCTTCCAGAGAAAGAACTGGTAAATAGA
This sequence comes from Gracilinanus agilis, assembly GCF_016433145.1. Classification (NCBI taxonomy): domain Eukaryota; kingdom Metazoa; phylum Chordata; class Mammalia; order Didelphimorphia; family Didelphidae; genus Gracilinanus; species Gracilinanus agilis. Next base: position 3,380 of record NW_025379573.1, read on the forward strand.
AATAAGCAAGACAGTTTTTTATTTACATATATCTTTTTGTCTAATGATGCCTATTCTAATAGAATTAGGTAGGAAAGGAAGAAGTGTGGGAAAGAATTGCTTGTGTATTTTAATGTGATAAATAAATAAACATTTTTAAACAGCTAGAGATGGATTTTTGTCAGGGTTCAATAAAAAATGATGCTTAAGATTATTTTTAGATTGTTTAGGAAGTTTTAAAATATTAGAATACAAACCAAGGAACACCAACATGTGTCTATCAATCAAACAAGTTTCCAAACTTTTGTTCCAGTCACTGTGTAAGAGTTAGGGATGCAAAGAAAAAACATATATGATATTCTGTAATGTTTAGTGGGGGCAGGTAGGTGGTACAGTCTATAGAATGCTGGGGTCTGAAGTCACAAAGACCTAAGTTCAATCCAGTTTCAGACACTAGCTGTGACTCTAGGTAAGTCACTTAACTTTGTTAGTCTCAGTTTCCTTATCTGTAAAATAAGCTGGATAAGGAAAACACAGCAAATCACTCTGGCATCTATCCCAAGAAAATTACAGTTGGGATCATGGAGAGTCAGACATAACTCAGATGACTGAACAACAATTACAGTTAGTAACCAACTAGAAGTCAAGAAAATTGGGTGTTATACCTATCTGTACTGCAAACTAATTTTATAAATTTAAAGAATTCAATTTT
>NW_025379574.1:0-3730 GCF_016433145.1 Gracilinanus agilis
TGGTCTTTTTCTTCTGGACTTCCTTATTGCTGGCCATTATTAGCCCCACCCCTTTTCTGCTTTGTCTTTGCACTCCGGGTCTGCCTGGGCCTTGCAAGCTTGGGGGGGGGGGGCCGGTCTCCTTGTCCTCGGGGTCAGGCCTCCTGGTAGTTCCCGGTCTGCCCCTCTGCCCGAGGTTCCTTCAGCAGTCTTTGGGGCTGCTTCCACAGCCGTGCTCAGGTCTGCACTGGGTCCTCACTGGAGGTCCAAGCCTGGGCTGGAGATTGTTATTCAAGCCTAGGGCACTGCCTTTGCCTGCACTGATGCTCTTAGGGCCCTGCTTTCACCCCCGCAGAAGGTAGTGAAAGTCTGTGGGCTGGAGATCTTTATTCGCACCTGAGGTGATGCCTTCAGTGCTTGGGAAAGGCCGGGTTTTAAGGACCTTTGTCCCGGCCGGAGGCGGTGCCTTCACCCACGTGGGTGCTCAGGGAAAGTCCCAGTCACCTGGGGTCCCTCGTCTTGCAGCGCACAGGTACGGGCTCCGGGGCTGCCAGTGATTATCTGGTTGCCCCAATCCTGTTTACTGGCTTGTGTGGTGTGGGGGGTGGGGGACGGGCTTCTTCCTCTCGTGTTTTAGTGAGAGCTGTTTCACCCCTTTAAAGTGTGGAAATGCCCCGATTCTGCGTACCTTCAATGCTGCGCCCTGTTGTGGGGTTCCTTCGTTCCTCTGGACTCGTTTTTATTTCCCCTTGAGGGGTTCTGTGTGGTTCGGTCAGGAGAGATCGAGCAGCTGCTCCTTACTCTGCCGCCATCTTAACCGGAAGTCTGCCATGTTTGCTTCTTCATGTATTGTTTATATGTTCTGTGACTCTGCCTCTCTCTCTCTCTCTTCTCCCCACATGCATGGTCTGAGAAGGCGTCTCTTTACTGAAGGTTATTTTCTTTCCTCTACTTTTCAAATGATATTTTAATAAATCTTATAAAATATATTACTTAGAGTATTGGATGTTAATTTTAATTCTCACATATTTGTCTGACTGTGAAGAGATAAATGAATTCTAAAATTTTTACTCAGATAGTTTTTCAGTAAATTTAGTAAGTTTGTCCAGACACAGCCCACACACCACAGAAGCAAAGATCTGGGATTGCCTCTTCTTTCTGTGTGCCCTGTATTATCTCAGCCCACTGCTTTGCTCCCGTGGTTTTTTCGCCAGCCACCCTGTTCACCTGCCCAGCCTGAAGCCTCCACTTGCTGTGAACAGACCCACTGCTGAGAGCCTGCCATTTTTTCCTCAAAGGGTGAAATATAAAAATCCTTACACTCTACTCCCTTTACCCCCAATGTGGGTTTTCCCAGCATGTGCTATCTATCCTCTTCTCAGCAGGAGAATACAGCATGCAGAAAAAAACAACACTATTCAGCCCCACCCCACCCCTTCTAGTATCTAAGCCAAATTTTAAAATAACTTGGAAGGTTTTTTTTTAAATTTTGTTTTCTTTTATTTTTTGTTTTGTTTCTGTTTTTGCTTTTCCCCACACTCCTGGCTGAGGTCTTTTCACAGGGAGGGCTCCAAATCATTGGATTTGCAGTCAGAATTTTGGGGATTTTGTCTCTGCTTTTTGGCTTTTTCCTTCTGGGCCAAAAACACTAAAAAAAAGCTGGGTCTCATATGCAAGCTATTATTCTCCCTTAAAGTTTTGCCCTTAGGGAAGAGGGCACAAGAGAAGAGCTCTTAAAAGCCCTTTTAGATAGTTTTTCCAGTAGCCATTTTGTGACCACTGTTGCAAAAGGGGGTTCAAATTTTAGAATGCCCAAAGCAGGCATGAGACAGTTGAATATTTTTGGATCTCCTATAAATAGGAAATCACCCCAAACCAAAGTGACTGAGTCAGTGAGTTAGGTGAGTGGAAGGGTGATAGGGGAAAGCTCTCCAACTGAACCCAGAAGCTTCATCAGAGATTTATAGCAGCTGATTCACCTTAGAGTGTAGCTATTTAAGTCAACCATTTCATCCTGTTATTAGCAGCTTACTTCATCAATAACATCATCAATATTCAAGGACATCATTACAAAAAATCAGCAACTCTACTTTACCAGTCAAGTTTAGCTTTGTTAGCTAGCAGCTAGACTAAGCCAGAGATTGCCAAGCCAGCCTGTGTGTCAACATTCCATTTGAGGTTTTCCCCCAAAGGGAACTTCCAAGTCATTTCATCAAGGTAGTTTCAGCTTAGATTATCCTTATACCTCTGTCCTTACCCATTTCCCTTATTCCCTTACTTCCAATTATTCCTTTATCCAACAATTAAATATAATTATCTGTTACCTGAGATCTGTTGTTTGGCCTAGTTCTCCAACTCCATCAGGATCCTCACTGCCAAATCTGACAGTTGACAGGAAGCTCTCTGGCTAGGAGAAATATACAAACTTACTATCAACTCTTGCTTGTAACTGATTCCCATCTGTTCAAGTTGTTCAATACCAATTCATAGTCAGATAAGCAGTAATTCAAATGACATCAAGAAGATTCAAGACTACAAATCCTTAAGGAACAGTGAGTTTAAACTAGCGACAATTTGGAATCTTCACAGTATCAGCTTACTGCCTCTCCAACCCCTCGCCCCCATTTGGAAACACTGTCCAGCTGCTGAACAAGAAACAAGCTGTGAAAATAATTCCCAAGACTTTAGCAAAAACCTGAAAAAGATCTCTTTACCTTTTAGTTGAGGTCTTTTGCTTACCCTATAAATAAAATCCATTCAGCTTTTATTTAAGGAGTAAACTTGTCAAAAAGCATGGCTCACCCTATGAAAAAGAAGTGCATTCCCTATCTCAAGAAGTTCAAAGTTTTGGCGTGTCTTTTCTTACTACTTTTCCTGTTTGCACTGGCCCTTGCACATAGCTTGAATAATCCTGAGATTCAAAGGGGAGATTCAGCTTTCTACACACACACACTATTTTGGTCTGCCCAGTCTCTGCAACATACCCATTATGGGATTTGTCCACAATATGCTGTGTGTAAGGGGACCTACAGAACTATGATAAAAGAAATGAAAATGGATGAAAATGTTGGGGTAGAGGAAGGAACCTTAAAAGAGATCTGGAAGTTTATTGATGCTAACTTTTTGAATTTTATTTCCCATCTATAATAGTGAAGAAGTCTTTTGGAATTTGAGAAAAGGATTTTTGAATTCATTGACTGTACATCCTGTCATGCTTAACATATTTACTGATTATTTTAAGGACTAATTTTCTTTTAAGTATACACACACACACACACACACACACATATATATATATATATATATATATATATATATATCTACTCAATATCTTTCTTTTACATTGAATCATTTTAAGCTATTCTGTTTTTGTCTATTAGATATAGTCTGTAACATTATTTGTACCTTTCCCTTTAATTATACTGAACAAAATATCATTGTACAAGTCCATGAACACCTTGCACAAAACTTTTTTCAGTGGAAAAACCATAGATCCTTATGTATAATGGATTTTTCACAAGATCCATTGAGGTCACATGTTGCTTATTCAACCATTTTCTTTCATTTTGCCTTTGTCACATGTCACATAGATGACAATGGATGGTCTCCATCAAAACTGGTTAGAATTGTATACAACCTTTGGCGAATTTAATGACTTAAGAATTTAAATTGCTTTTAAGGGGTCTTCAGAAATGATTTTTAGATATCTAGTAGCTTCTGGAATTATAAAACAAATATATATATATATATA
>NW_025379575.1:0-7895 GCF_016433145.1 Gracilinanus agilis
TCTATCTATCTATCTATCTATCTATCTATCTATCTATCTATCTATCTCTCTATCTATCTGTCCGTCCGTCCGTCCGTCTGTCTGTCTGTCTGTCGGTCGGTCTGTCTGTCTGTCTGTCTGCCTGTCTGTCTGTCTGCCTGTCTGTCTGTCTATATTTCCATTAAACACAATTTCAGCATCAGCTTTACAATAAACAATTAAAACTATCTGCCAATGCAGCTTACTTCTATTCTTATCTATCCCACGTCTAAACTGAACTCCTAATTTACTCTCTACTTATTATAACTACTCTCTAAGCCCCTAGTCTAATCTAGAACCTGATCTTATATACCGCGTACGCGCATGCTCTGTTGCATGTTTACAGACCCTAGCACTATGTTACTAACCTAATTACAGTATATACATTATTCACAGAGATTATTTCCATATAATACAATTCTACACCTTGTTCCCTAATCCTGATGTTAGCCAAATAGGAATATCTCCTGATCTTTCTATTTGCCAAAGACCTTATGGAGCTAACTATATACATATTTATGATTTTGCATAAGTGCAATTTCAGACACTCTTCTATTCCCCCGAAGACTCCAAATATATGTCAGTTTGTGATTTTGCGTTTTGTGTCTAATAGTGTTGGGTTGAATGGATACTTACCACCTTTCTTCAGATTTCCACTTCTCATGTTCACTGATGGAGCCCTTCTTTCTTCCAAGTTATGTAGTGTTGGGGCAGCTGGGTGACCCTGGGCAAGTCACTTGACCCCCATTGCCTACCCTTACCACTCTTCTGCCTTGGAACCAATACACAGTATTGACTCCAAGACGGAAGGTGAGGGTTTGAGAGAGAGAGAGAGAGAGAGAGAGAGAGAGAGAGAGAGATGGGAGGTCCTGGGTTCAAATCCGGCCTCAGACACTTCCCAGCTGTGTGACCCTGGGCAAGTCACTTGACCCCCATTGCCCACCCTTACCACTCTTCCACCAAGGAGCCAATACACAGAAGTTAAGGGTTTGAAACCCCCCCCAAAAAAAAACCAAGCTACGTAGTGTTGCATGCTATTTCCCTAATATGTGGAATTAATTTTGCTTTTATGCTCTCACTGCATAGTCTCACCTAGAAGTCCTGCTTGCCGTCTGTCCTCTTCTTGGATATACAGATTTACAAGGTTCGAAGCCTTAGCTGTCCATTTCCGCTTTTTCCCTTTGCCTCTTCTTTCTGGCAGCTTTTCTTGATGCTTTTCCGCTGGGCTGGAAACTTGTCTTCTTCTTGTCGCTGTGGCATGCCTGACTGTTGTTATGAGTCGACTGCTGGGATCTCGTTGTCTGGAACATCATGTGGCACTATTCTTTCTTTGTGGTGTATTTTGTTTTGTTTTAGATCTCTAAAAAAGAGGAGAATCATCCCTTACTGGGAAGGTATGTTCCCATTTAAAGTCCTCTTTTTTAGAGAGGGAAACTGAGGCTCATCTAGGGGGAAGGACCCTACTGAATCAATGGGTGATCAAACAAAGTACATATATGGAAAGCTCTTTGCAAAGCTTGCTGTATAATGGTTAGTTCTTTTTATGATTATTTTTTAAAAGGTATGCATAGTTTTTTTTGTTTATTTATTTATTTTAAACCTTTAACTTCTGTGTATTGTCTCATAGGTGGAAGAGTGGTAAGGGTGGGCAATGGGGGTCAAGTGACTTGCCCAGGGTCACCCAGCTGGGAAGTGTCTGAGGCTGGATTTGAACCTAGGACCTCCCATCTCTAGGCCTGACTCTCAATCCACTGAGCCACACAGCTGCCCCCTCTTTTTATGATTATTAAGAAGCTAGATGGGCAATTAGGTGACTCGTTGTGCCTGGCGTCAGAAAGACCTGAGTTCAAATCCAACTTTAAACACTACTTTATGACCCTAGGCAAGTCACTTCACCCTGTTTGCCTCAGTTTCCTAATCCGTAGAATGAGCTGGAGAAGGAAATAACAGACCATTCTAGTTTCTCTGCCAGGAAAACCAGATGGGTCACAAAAGAGTCGAACACAACGGAACAACAATAAAAGTGTTGGAGAGGGAATTTGAACTCAGGACTTCAGTCTCTAAGATCAATAATCCTCCTTGTATCTCAGAGTTGGAGAGGTCAGACGTTTGGCAGTGCCAGTCTCCTTGCTTCTGTTTAACTCCTTGCCCTTGGAAGCCAGTCAGTGGCCAGCAGGAACTCAACCTCTGTCTGTCAGTGGCCAGTGCTTAGATGTTAAACTCCGGAGGCCGACTTAATGTACACTAAGTTCGAAGCTTCCCACAGCTTTCTCCATTGGCCTCTGCAGCTAGCTCGTTCTTAATTCAATCTCCAGAGCCAGAGGGGTCCTCAGAGGCTCTCTAGTCCAACTTTTTCATTTTGTTGTAATGACAAAACTGAGGCCCAGGAAATTTGTGGCTTGCCTGAGCTCATACGAGTAGGTAAGTGGGAAGGGCAGGATTTGAACTCAGGTCCGTTGACTGCAGAGCTAGTGCTCTTTCTTCTGGACCCGTGGACCCTGACTTCAAGGGGGACCAAATCTTAGAGTGTGATGGTGGCATCTGAGGGGAAGGGAAGGACGAGTGATGATGAGTGGAGAGGGAGAGTTGGCATTTCCCATCATTCAGTTCTATATCCTCCGATTCAACAAACACAGTTTAGGCCATGGGAAAAACAGAGAAGGGATAAGACCGAGAGTCTCTGACCTCAGAGAGGTGTGACCTGGCCTGTATTTGGAGGCGATGGAGGGACAGGATCCAATCCAGCCCCGGATAACTTCAACCCCAGAAGGAGAGGAGCAAGAACAAGAAGGAAAGCTGGTGTCAAGCCATGAGGGCTCAGAAGAGGGAGGGAATCACATCTGACTTGGTGGAGGGAGAGGGGAGAGGAAGATACCCGTTGCCTCAGCTCATAATAAGCAGAGACTAGCCAAGAAAATTAAGGACAACAAAGGGGAGGTGTTTTGTGTTGTTTTTAAGTCATTGGGTTAAGGGAAAAGATCAAAGAAGGAAGAGTCAGAAAGCTAGGAGCCTCCGTGGACCAGGCCTGGAGAGGGGAAGTTCTGGGTTCAAATTTGGTGTCAGACATTTCCTAGCTGTGTGACCCTGGAGAAGTCACAACTCCCATGGCCTAGTCTTTCCTACTCTTCTGCCTTGGAACCAATACATGGCATTGATTCTAAGACAGAAGGTAAGAGTTTAAAAAAATGAAGAGTTCCATTTGCCTCAGCTTATCTTGCTTGTGTCTTCTTGACCAAAGAGAATGATTTTTAAACTGAAGATAAAACAAAAATGGTTAATAGAAAGTCGATATCCAGGCTAAGAACTGCTTGGGGGGGCCCAGATGAGCTCTACTCCAGAGCCCTGGAAAATTAGCTGGTATGACTGTTGATCAGAGAATGGAAAAGGGGCCCAAGGAAGAAAGTGGTGCCTGCAAACCATAGTCCAGTGAGCCTAACTTGCATTCCTAGTAAAATTCCAGAATGTATCATCAGATAGCTGGAGAGTGAATATCTCTAAAAGGAATCCATGATCTCAAAAGGCTACTGGTGTCAAAAACAAGTCACGCCAGCTTAACCTTATTTCTTTCTCTGAGAGGGTTACTAGACTGGTCAATCAAGGAAGGCAGTGGGTATAATTTACTGAGATTATATCAAAGAAATTGAAAAAAGGTCTCCCAAACTATGCTTGTAGACAAGATGGAGAGGTGTGTCTAGACTCTCCCAAGCTATGTTTGTGGACAAGATAGAGAGGTGTGTCTAGACCCTCCCAAGCTTTGTTTGTGGACAAGATAGAGAGGTGGATCTAGAGGATGGGACAAACAAATGGTTTTGGCACTGGTTGAATGGCCGCACCCAAAGAATAGATACAAAAGGTTCTACACTCTCTAATGGAGTTACCAAGGGATTGGCACTCAGCCTCCTGATTGTTGAACATTTTCTCAAAGACTTGGATAAAGGCGTAAATGGCACACGCCAAGGGGTCAAGGGAATAGATAACCATAATGGTGGAAGAGAGTTGGGATGCATGGGAACCTCACACTGGGCTGAAACCAAGGTGGGGAGAATGAAAAGAGACCAATGTCACTTCTTCCACTTGGATTAAAAAACTCAACTTCATAATCCAAGATGGCGGAAGCCTGGTTCTATGGAAGTTTGTCTGAGAAGATCTAGGGGTGGGAAGGTCTTAGTGGACCACAAGTTTAATAGGAATCTAGCTGCAGTCAAGAAAGAAATACGATTTTGGGTCACGATCAGATTGCATCTGGATTATCGAGCTCAGTTCCGGGTGCCACATTTTAGAAAGGACACAGAAACTGGAGAGCATCCAGAAAATGGGCAAGCAGATTGCTGAAGGGTCTCAGTCTGGTCTGAGTGGGCATGGTTAGCTTGGCGAAGAGAGGGCTGGAGGGAGACCTGAGAACTGCCCCTAAGTCACCGGAGGACCATTCTGGGAAGGAGAGAGAGGGTTGTTCTGCTGCCTCCACCCCTACCCAAAAAGCAAAGGGGGGAGGCTGCAGTTAGAGCTGCCCCAAGGGAAGAGGGTTTCATGGGAAGTTGCCCTCTTGCTAAGTGCATGAGAAAGGATTCTTGTTCAGGGATAGATTAGAGCAGATGACCCCTCCGGCCACTCGTCCGTCAACAAGCATGTATTAAATGCTTACTGTATGCACCGTGCGAAGGGCTGGGGGTGGGGGCGGAGGGGGGCCAGCAAAGCCAAAACAGTCTCTGCTCTCAAGAGGCTCCTGGTCTCATTCGGAAATCCCTTTCAACTCTGAGATGCTGTGAGTCATGCACGCAGGATGAGCTGTTTAAAGGAGGCACCACTTGAGAGAGGCCTTGAAGGCTGAGCTTTGGGAGGGGATGGGGCCTGGGCAGGCCGACCGGCTTCTCCTTGGGCCAGAACCCGACAGAGTGCAGAGGGCGGAGGGGGGGCTAGTCTGGGGCCATTCCACAGCCCCACCCCAAAATGGCGCATCACTCTGGGAACACCATTCTAGACAGTCCCCTGCAGAGAAGAGGTCCAAGAAATGGGGAAAAGGCCCGGCTGGGGCTGTAGGATTTGAAGAGGCCGAGAGGGTGGGAGCCCGAGGGCCCGAGGGAATGATTCGGGGAGTCTCTGAGCCTCGGGTTCGAAGGATCAAGGCTTCTTGAATTCAGAGCCCAGGATTCTCAGAATTCTAAAACACTGAGATTCCGGGAGTCCAGAGTCTGATCTAAGACTCTAGGAGCCGAGGACAAGGAAGAATGCCAGGCGCTGGCCCAAGTACTTGACAAAGAGTATCTCACGGGAGACTCACAACAATGCTGGGAAGTGGATGCTGTTTTCATCCCCATTTTACAGTTGAGGAAACTGAGGCAGACAGTGGTGAAGTGACTTGCCCAGGGTTACACAACTAGTGAGTGTCTAAGGCTAGATTTGAACTCAGATCTTTCTGACTCCAAGCCTAGCATTCTATCCATTGCACCAACTAGATGTCTGAGATGAGACTGAGATCCTGAAACTCTACGAGTTAAGGGTTTTCTAAATGCAGAATTCTAGGGGGTCTATGATTCAAGAATTCAAATATTCTAAGATTCCATGAACCAAAGGTCCCTGAAAGAATATAAGTCCGGGGGCAGCTGGGTGGCTCAGTGGATGGAGAGTCAGACCCAGAGATGTGAGAAGTCCTGGGTTCAAATCTGGCCTCAGACACTTCCTAGCTGGGTGACCCTGGGCAAGTCACTTCACCCCCATGGCCTAGCCCTTACTGCTTTTCTGCCTTAGAACCAACACACAGTATTGAGTCTAAGGTGAGGGTTTAAAGAAGAAGGAAAAGGGAATGTAAGATTGAGGTTCTAAGATTCTCTTAGCCTAAGGATCTAAGGACAGAGTTCTAAGGTTCTTCAGGTCGGAGATTTTAGGACTCCGGAACCCCAAGCTTAGGCGCGCCCAAGGATAGGCATCCCCGATGAAGGCACTAAAATTCGAGGAGAATCCAGGCCTTGGGATGCCCCGAGTCTCGGCTTCCCGCTTTTAAGAAAAGTCTCGACGCTGGTTCTAACCGTAGGTCCCCGCGGCACCATGCCCATCCTGAAGAGCCTTCGCCTGCCGGACCCAAAGGGGACCCGAGCCAACACCCTGCCCCTGACGCCTTCCAGGAACCCCTTCGAGTCCTCCTCGGGGGCAGAGGACGAGGAGGAGAAGGGGGACCTGGATGCCTTCCGCAGGGAGTCAGCCCCTACCCTGCCCAACGGGGCCTCGTGCCACCGCCGGGCCACCCTGGAGAAGCTGGTGGGCCTGTCACCCTTCAGGCTGGGCAGGGGAGGGGGCCGACGGGTGGGCAGCCCTGGAGACGGGGAGTCCCGCTCCTTCTTGGGCCGGGTGCTGGGCCCTGGGGTCCGGCGGAGCTCTGCCGACTTTGGCCTCTTGGCCAGGCTCAACGGGGCCCGACAGGGTGGAACAGGGGATGCCGAGGCTGCAGGAGAGGCGGCCCGGAGGCTGGCCTTCTTGAGGCTGGGACGAGGGCCAAAGCCCCGCCGGGGGTCCCTGGCAGAAAGGCTGATGCCCTCCGGGGAGCCAGCCCTGGGGACGCCACCCCCAGCCCCAGCGCCACCCAAGGCGAAGGAGCCGCTGTCTGGTGAGTGGGGCGGGTGAAAGAAACGCGAGATGGGCATAAGCCAGGGAGGAAGGGAGCCGGCCGGGGTCTGGAGTCTAATCCCTTTGGCCGGCCACAACCCAGACCCCGACTCTAATCCCAGAGCCAGTGTAGACCCCAGGCTCAACTTAACCCCAATTCTGACCCGGCTCGGACCCTGGTTCTGATCTCTGACTCCAACCCCACCTCCGAGCTGGCCCCAGCTTTGAACCTACCCCAAATGCTAAGCCCAAGAGCTCTGAAGGCCGGTCTTAGATTGAAATCCCACCTCTGCTGCTTGCTGTCTTTGTGACCTTGGACAAGTCATTTTCCCGTCCTGGGCCTTCATCTTTTCATCCTAAAAGGAGAGGGTTGGACTCCACGGATTCTGAAATCCTTCCAGCTTTCATTCTCGGATCCGCCATCCCGAGACTCCAACCCTAACTCAGGACTCGGCCCCAAGCCTGGTTCTGACCCAGCTCTACCTCTCGTTCTGCCCCTCTAGCCCAGGCTCCTCTGGGGCCCCAGCTCTGTCCCTAACCCCAGCCCTGGGTCTCACTGTGGCCCCGGCAGCAAAGTCAGCGTTCGTTCCAAGCTCAACTCCCAGCCCAGGGCCAAACTCGGCTCTAGCCCTACCTTGGCCTGGGAGTTCAGCCCCTCAACGCTGACCAGCGGATGGAGAGCCGGGCCTGGAGAGGGGAGGTCCCTGCTCCGACTCCACAGCACTGTGCCCGCTCTTCTGGGCCGGACCCAGAGCTGCTCTCCCCAGAGCTCGGCCCAAAGGCCGCAATGGAGCCAGAGCCTGGCCCGGACCCCGAGGGAGGGGGCCAGGAGGGAGAGGGAGGAGAGTCCTGGGAGCTGGGGGAACCCACCTCCCCTCCCCACCTTCTGGAAGCGGATGGGCAGAAATAGCTCCTGGACAGGAAACTGCTTCTCTGCAAGTAGGAAGCAGAGGCGGGGGAGGGCCAAGGGGAGCCCCTGGGCCCCTAGGGGGCTTCATCCGCCCCCTGGGCCCTTTCCAGCTGTCCCCTGCTGACCTCCGTTCCTACCCCAAATGGTCCTCTCTGCCCCCTCATGGCTGTACCCCACCGCCAGAGCCCCTGAGCTGCTCTGTACATCCTAGACAGTTGCCCCAAATCCTTCCAACTGCTTCCTCCCAATAGCCCCTCATCGCACCCCTATTTCTCACCTCCCCTGACCCCTGTCTCTCCTTCCCTCCTTCTCCCTCTCTTCTCTCCCCTCTCCTTCTCTCTCTCTCTCTCTCTCTCTCTCTCTCACCCTC
>NW_025379576.1:0-7329 GCF_016433145.1 Gracilinanus agilis
TTCTTTCTTTCTTTCCCAATACTGCTTTGCCATTTTGAAATTTATATTGAAGTTGGACTCTGCATACCTGGGATGGGGGGAGTTGAGGCACTGTGCAAAGCTTCAGGCTTTTTCTTGCTACTGTTTTCAGAACTAGTTCTGGGATCTGTGAGTTTTCCATGCTCATTATCCTGGAAGAGGTCTGTGCTCTGCTCTTTAATGAGGAAGGGCCCCTGCTCCCCAGTAGCCACAGATACAAGTCCTCCATTTGACCCCCAGAACTATGACCAGCACTTCTTCTTCTTTTTTTTTTTAACCCTTGATTTCGGTGTATTGTCTCATAGGTGAAAGAGTGGTAAGGGTGGGCAATGGGGGTCAAGTGACTTGCCCAGGGTCACACAGCTGGGAAGTGTCTGAGGCCAGGTTTGAACCTAGGACCTCCTGTCTCTAGGCCTGACTCTCACTCCACTGAGCTACCAAGCTGCCCCCCAGTGCTTCTTCTTGCTTGTGACTGATCGCAAGCATCCATCCCTGCCCTGGAAAAGGCACCCAGAATGCCTATGGATAACAAAGTTGTCAATCTGTACCAGTTACAAAAAGTGCCAACAAAACATTCCCTGTCATATCTTCCTCAATAGGTGTCCAATTCTATTTACCACTTCTGGGCTGAAAGGTCCCAAAGCTACTGCAGTTAAGGTTGCCTCCAAAGCCCACCATGGGTACCTCTGCTTCACTCAGCCCCTGCCACCACTCCTGGGTTATATACAGGAACTTCCTGCATTTGTCTGAGTCTGAAAAAAATATCTCCTCATACTTGTTGGATTTGCCACCACAATTTTGATTAGGGGCATTATTTTAAAGTTGTTCATAGAGGAATATAAATATTGGGAGAGTTCAGTTGGGTCTTGGACTGTACTCTGCCATCTTGACTCTGCCTCTTTTCATTGATAGTTTTTTTGTTGGTAATTAACCAGTTGATCTTAGGCACTACCCTCATCCCACTTCTACTAGAATGCTATTTTCTTGCACAGACAGGGTTTCTCTTGTTATTTTTATTGTTTCAATAGTTAACAGATAAAATCATAAAATACAGAATACAAAAATGAAATTATCATAAAATGCAGAATAAAGATTTTTTATGATTGCTAGAAATTTTTACTGGAAATATATTTTCTTTGTACAGTTTCCCTAGAATTGTATTCAAAGTAGTATAACAGTAGAGCTTCTTATCTCCTAACAACCTGCTATTATCTTTAACATATTTATAATTTCTGTTTCTATAGCTTAAAATAAATAATGACTGTTGTGAGATATCTTTTTTTCCACACAGTATGTACTTTAAATTTACTGAGGTTTTTTGGTTGCTATTCAATAACAAGGAGATAAGAAGTTTAAAAATTACAATAAAATAATAACATATTTTTATTCTTTACATTCCAGTTCTTCTACTACCTCCTACAGGTGCCCCTCCCCCCAAAAAAGAGATAATCTTGATATAATAGATTTAGAACAAAAATTGTAAAGTTCATTGTGTCTTACCTCTATTTTGCAGAAATGAAAACTAAGAAGTTAAGTGCTTTAATCTAATTAGTACCTAAATCAGGATTTGAATTCAGATCCTCCTGATACTAAAACTCAATACTCTATGCATTACATATTGCTCAGAAGATCTGGTTACATTCCAGTATTATCTACATGCTGTATATGTATCAGTTTTTTTTTATTTTTTAGATGCTAAAATTTTCTTAATTAGAACTATAATAATTTTAAATATTTATAATAAAGAATCCTTCTTTATTTTACCGTGTTAATATACCCTAAAATGTCATAGTCTCTATTTTACTGTCTAAACTTGTAATCTAATAAATAATACTAACAAACCTCTGGGCAAATTAATTTGTTTTTAGTGAAGTTTTTAGAACCATCCTTTAAATACAGTCAGCAATTCCTCACTAGTTAAGGGATGTGTCAAGTTTTAGCAACATGATTATCAAAGAAAGAAAATAGCCTGGCCTAGGCTCAAAGGTTTTACTTCAAGAACTTGATTATATTTTATTTTGTTAAGTACTTTAAAGTGCTAAAGGTAATATTGACATGAAAAATTATTTACAAAACTTTATTTTACTCTTTTCCCTAATCCCTCCTGCTTCACTACTCTGAAAGTAAAGACATTACAAACATAAGTATTTCAGGAAAAAGAAATAATGATCATTTATATTTATAGAACACTCTATGGTTTCCAAGGCATTTTACATATATATCATCACTTTGGGGTTTCATAGGAAGTCCATAATGTTATTCCCATTTTCCTGGTAATGACAAGATGTTCAGTAGGATTAAGATATTTGCTTCTGGTCATGTAAATGGCAAATATCAAAGGTAAAGGTAGAATTCTAATAATTATTTTTGGTACAACCTCCTGTGCATTCCATGTCATTTCAGCAAATACTACATTAAGTAAATAGATTTCAGAGAGGCGAGAGATCACATCCAGTTGTAAGGAAATGGGCAAGCTTTCATGATACAGATTGCATTGGACTTAAGGATATTCAAGGATAAATAAACATTGGAGACAGACATGGGTAAAAAGGATTACAAATTAAAAAATATAGATTGCAATTTAATAATATTTACTAGAATAATAGATAAACCTTTTTTAAGAAAGTAGAAACCAGCTAAGGCTATTGGGATTTCTTTACAGAGTCATAAATTAGAATATTTAATGAGGAAAATATCTATTTTGGCATTGCCAAAGTTTGGAAAATGTATACATTTATCAAAAGATAAGACCAGATTATAAAATTGCAAAACTAAGAAAACTTACATTTAGATATCAGTTGTTAATTTGGGCTCATTTTGTGACTTAGTAGTCAGATTCTTCATAATTTTTTAAAAAATAATACAGACTAAAGAATATTTCATTTTTAAAATGTGAACAGTATGAAACTTAGACCCAGTTTCTTAACTTATTAACTGTATGGAGTTGGACAACATTTGAGGGTTTTTTTTCTCCCATATCTGTCTTCTATGACTCAGAGAATGAACCAGAACCAGTATTTAAGATGTCATGATCTGAATCAAATTTATAAGAACACAAAACATTCTTCAGTTGACAAATGGTGAAAGAATAATTGTTCTCAGATTTAGAAATTAAGACTTTCTGTAGTCATATGAAAAAGTGCCCCAATCATTATTAATTAGAGAAATCCCAAATTAAAACAACTCCGAGCTCCTACCTCATACCTATAAGAAAGGCTAATATGACAAAAAAGGGGAAATGACAAATGTTGCTGAGATATGGAAAAACTTGGACATTATACTCTTGGTAGAATTGTGGACTATTCAACCATTGTGGAAAGTAATATGGAAACATGGCCAAAGGGCACTAATATTGTACATTAAGGTGACCAGCAATACCACTACTTAGTGTCCCAAAGAGATCAAAGGGGGGAGGGAAGTCCTACTTTTACAAAGATATTTGTAGCAACACTTTTTGTGGTAGCAAAGGATTAGAAACTGAAAGATTGTCCATCAATTGGGGAATGGCGGAACAAGTTGTGGCTTATGATTATAATAGGTTGTTATTTTTACATAAAAAATGATAAACAAGATGGTACCAAAAAAGATGGATGGACTTATATGAAATTATGCAAAGTAAAGTGAGTTCAACCAGAATGTTGCTCATAGTAAGAGCAATAATGTACAATAATAAATTGTCAATTACTTAACTACTATTAGCAATGTAAGAATCCAAGAAATCTCTAAGGAGCTCATGATGAAAAGGCTATCCACCACCACAGAAGGAACTGATGGAGTCTGAATTCAAACTGAAGTATATCTTTCTTCAATTTATTTCTTCCATTAATTTTTCTCTAGTGTAATAATATGTGGCTTCTTTCATCAGATGATGAACATGAAAATATGTAATTTATGATAACATACATACAACATCTATTATCTACTATCTTGGGGAGGGGAAAAATGGAAAGAGTAGATGGATTGTAAAATGTCAGTAAAGATCATTATAAATTGTATCAACATGTAAAAAACTTTTTAAAATGACATCATGGTCAATTAGTATCAATATGCACTAAATTAGAATTCAAATTTTATTTAAACAAAGTGACAAAAACTGTTTAAAAGTATTCTAAATAAATTGAGAGAAGATCAAAGCAGAATTTTTACAGAGACATAGAATATTCATCTTTTAGGTACTGGTACTGTATTCAAAGATCTTTGGGTATAAACCTTACCAATGGTAATCTTCTTGCTCTTTTTTGTTTTGGCCCAGTATTTAGCTCTCTCAATAATTTAACTTGAATAAGAGTAAGTATTATAGTACTTCCTATTTGGACCCATGAGTCAGAAAAAACAAACCAGAGGAGCCAGAGTCTATAGATTGCAAATGAATAGAACAAGGGGATGCATACATGAGGATACCACAGATGCTGCCCTACCAGAGTGTCTAAAACTGTTAGAATGTAGGGAATTTTAAGCTAAAAACTTCAAAAACAAAGAGGAAAACATAGACGAGAGTAAATATCATCATGGGATTAAGTACCAGAATAATTGGTTACAGGGTTGAGGTTCAGAGGATGACATGCTTGTTTAGAAATTTGATAACTAGGTGCTAGTAGCAAACCTCCTCTTTTCCCAGAGGACTAAGAGTTTGTTGCTGAAATTCAGGTGCAAGATAATGGCACAGACTTTTGGACAGCAATCCAGACTTACTTGAAGTATAGCTTGGTAGCTCAAGATAATAGGTTTGACAAATCCCTTTCTTTCACACACTATCCTCCAAGGCCGTACTAATTGTTAGCAGACTGTCTGGATTTATAAATTTAATCCATGAAAAACTAGATTAATTCTGAATTAAGTCCTGAAACAAAAAAAAATATCATGGCTTAAGCATTTATAGGAAGCATTCAAGAGAATGACTTTGGGCCTCAGCTTTAGGTCTATGAATGGTAAGTCCAAAACCTCTTTTTAAAAATCATAGTTCTGTTAAAGAATAGCTGTATTGAGTTCATTTTCACAACTACCAATTAGTGCTGTTTATATAAATATCTGTGCAGCTGGGATTCTAGGCGGTGTAGCACTGATTATTGTGAATACTGAGTGGAAAAATACCTGTTCATTCACCAGTGGGGAAGTTCTATAACTATAACCCCTTCTACGCCCACATATTACTTTGGGGTATTTCAGCTTACTGAAGTTATTCAGAATCCTACCATTATTCTTGACTAAGAGGATTAATTTTAAATTCATCAAGTCATATATTTAGAACTAAAGCAGGACCTAAAGGGTCATGTAATCCAACCCTTTATTTTATAAAGAAAGAAATTGAAGACCACAGAAGTTAAAGAATTTGTCTAACCTCGTGAAAGTAGAAAGGGACAAATGTGAGATTCAAACATACTTCATTCCATATTTGGTATTCTGTTTGCTGTGCCCCCATCAGGAAAAGTCTTATTATATAAAAATTATTGCCCCTGTAGCTGTAGATGCCTTTTTTCATGGGGTGAAGTATATTGGCCAATTTCTACAGTCACTAGAGAAAGATAGAATTATTTTCTTACCTATGGAAATGGAATCCCATCATGAGATTCTGTTGGTGCAAAGAGATGAGCATCTTTAGTGAGCTGAAGCACATAGATCTGATATCTCTCCTTGACAAAGGAATCAATAGAGAGTGGAAGAATAAGTAAATCACAAAATAGTGCCACTTTTATGAGCATAGATTAGAAGCAGAAGGGAGACATTTATCTATTTGGCAAAGTATTGATTCATTTATGTATATCTGATTGATGAATTAACTAATTTGTTTCTTTTTTAAATAAGTATCTTTCTTCTTTTCAGTAACACAACTACTGCATGCCCCTAGTCTTCTTATCACTTTTTAATTATAATAATTTATATATATATAATAATTTATAATAACTATCACCTGTTTGCAAAACTATATAAATAAGAGCTAAGAGATTACTCAGTGGTGAGCCTCAAATAGTGATATGAATTTTCCCCCTCCCATTCTCTTTTCACTATTTCCCTAATCCTGACTCTCAGTCTTTTATCGTGACTATCTTATCAGTGACTCTGATGTCAGTTTCACTGAAATATTTTGGTCTCCTTCCTTACTTTGACTATCTTAAAAAGAAAAAAAAAAACCTTACATATATTTAAATACTAGGACACTAATGGACCTTAGTGTAATGAAGTTCCAACAAAAAGGCTATTTGCTGCGATCTCATACTCACTCCAGTGAATTATGAGCTATGGCTGCATCAGAGAGCACTTGGAGAAATATCAAACTCTCTCTGTGGTTCTCAGAGAGAAGCTACCTTTGTCCTCTGCCTTTATTTCCTTTGTAGGGTGTAGTGCTAATCTTAATTGTTTAGGGATGTAGTCTCTATGGATTTATCTAATTAGTTTCCTGACCCACCAAGTGTGCAGTAGGAGAATCTGCCCACTTATTCTGCTGCCAAATTATAATGGATCAAATCGAATGAGCAAAATATATAAGCATGGGTTCCGGGTTAAGATGGCGGCAGAGTAAGAAGCAGCTCTTAACCTCTCCTGACCAAAACACATAAAACTCCTCAAGGGGACATAAAAACAAGTCCAGACGAACGGAGGAACCCCACAACAGGGCAGAGCATGGAAGGTACGTGGAATCGAGGCATTTCCATGTTATAAAGGGGTGAAACAGTGCTCACCAAATCGCAGGCTGAGCAACCACCCCATCCCACCTCCTCCACACACAACATCTAAAGCGCTGAAGCCAGCTAAAAAGAAATAGAGCAAGTTTGGGGCACCCATCGAGTCATTGGCAGCTCTGGGGCCTGTTCCTGAGAGCAGCAAGATTTGGGGCCCCAATAAGCCAAAAAACGCAAGCGAAATCTGAGCACTGGAGCAGAGAGGGGACGCTGGGCGCAGAGTGTGGGCTGAGAGCGCAGGCACGGGCGGAGGCGTGGGTGGAGGCAGACACAGCCAGGAACTAAAGCCTAAGTGGGGAACCAGTGTGGACAGGTATATGACTGTGGAAGCAGCGCCCTGAGACTTGTAAAGGAACCTCCTGTAGAGGATCAAGCAAGGGGTTCCACCAGGGGGCTTGACCTTGGAAAAAACCAGAACTCAGAAATCAGGAGCAAATAGACCGTGGACAGACACTGAGCTCGAGGATAAATCTGAGAAGCTGCTGGGCTAACAATGGCTACTCAGTGTCAGGAAGTTCAGAAGAGAAAGAATAACAACAAGAAAAAGAAGTCTTTAACACTCAACAGCTTTTACACAGAGAAAATCCAGACAACCAAGCAAACAGAGGAGGAGAACAAACAAGCATCCGGACCC
>NW_025379577.1:0-3095 GCF_016433145.1 Gracilinanus agilis
TTATTTAAGACAATCTGCTGGAGAAATGTTGGAAAGACTGGGATCAAGGATATATGAAAAGGTCCTGGCTTTTACTAGGAAAAAAAAGGCCCTTCTTTATAAGAGAATGGAGTGATAGATAATATAGGGCAAGATATAAAAGGGAAATTATAGAAGAAGAGAATTGAGGAAACTGATTAAGGACCATATTTTAGATATCCCTAATCCATATCTTCTGGCTGGTACTGTTCCTATAACAAACTTTTACAATAGAAAGAATGTCTTCATAGATGAAATAACATGGTGATATCACACTAATCCATTAATTCTCTGCATTTTGTATGACATGAGATCTCTTTCTCCACTTATAATGGCAAAAGTACATCTTGATCTAGTTCCATATTTCTTAGAAAAGTATCACAAATGGTAAAAATTAATAAAAAGGAGAACCAAACAGAAGAGCACATAGCCATATTTTTGTCTTTCTTAAAAATAGTTAAGAAATTCTGGGTGAAATCTCTTAAGGCAAATTTTAAAGATTATTAATAAGTCTGGACGATGTGCTTAAACTTGAGTGGTAAAATATTTCCGAAGTCTTATTGACTTATTACCTCCAACAAATCACTTTAGTTCATCCTTAATAATCTATGTTATCCTTGTAAATTTACCATTGGCTTCTTAGCAAGGAGGTATATAGTAATGAAAGCTTAAATTTTTATTTCAACAAAGTAAATGTAGGCCCATTGGAAGAAATAATTACATCTAGCAATCTGTGTGATGTAAAGCATAGTCACAGAGTAATGATCATTGTATACAGCTGCCAGCCATTGTTTTCTAATGACTAGCTCCCAAACGTAGGATAGAATGAAAATAATGTGATAATTACTTCTTAGAATTTGGAAAAAAAAGTATTCTTTCTCCTTAAATTTCATCCTTTATGGGCAAAGCAACTCATACTGATTGCTTTTTCAATGCACTATTTTCCTAAGACATTTTCTGCTGAATATTAGGTCAACCAGTTTAAGGCATGAGATAATTAATAGTTATGTAGAATTAATATGAGTTGGATCAGTAAACCTTCTAAAAGTTCCAGTGGAATCTATGTTACATAATTTAGTTATTCAATGACCAGATCAAAGTATGACCATCCAATGCTTCCCTTCCACTTCTATTGATGAGCATAGTCCTAATGATTGAACAAAAAGACTGTAGCAGGTTTAAATAGTATCAGAATTAAGGGAATGGTATAATTCTTAGAAAAGTGTCTCATAAGAGTCCCGCAATGGATATATATTGAAAAAGGTTGATTATATATATATACACATATATATCTTCCTGACTTTTTGATTTTCACCACAACAATAAGGGCTTCTTTGTCAATATATTTACAGTTTTGTTCAATTTAATCCAAATGAATAAACATTTCTCTAGATGCTATTTTTGAAGGATAAGCACTTGTTATAGCAGCAACCTTTTAAGGCCAAGAATAGCTCCATTTGTTCCCGCTAATCATATGATTCTCTACCATCAATGGTAAAAAACAATGTTGTTTTTTTAAAAATTCCCCTTTATTGAAATGCATTAGTAGAGAATCAAAAGTTCATAACAGAATGGTGTTACAGAAGCTTTCTTCATCTATATACCTAAGTAAAAAATAATTCTTTTCTTTTCTTTTATTTCTTTTTGACATTATAAAGTCTTTCTGTAATTTATTGCTTTTTTTTGGATAGAAGATGGTTCATTGACCTGATTGGCTATCAACTCTCACAGGATCAATTTTAATCTCTATGTAGATGATTCTTAGATCTTTATCCAAGCTTAGTATCTCTCTTGAGATCTTATTCAACATATTTTTTAAACTGTCATGTTATAATAGCACAGGCATCTCAAACTCGCTGCTTACAAAACTAAACTCATCTTTCCCCCCATTCTAACTCTTCTAATTTCCTAATTTTGGCAAAGATACCAACAACCTTTCAATCAGAATTTGACAATCTTGTAGTTAATTTTGATTATTCTTTCTTCCCCATTCTCTAATGTTTGATCAGTGCCAAGTTTTATTCCTATTTCTGCAACCCTTTTTTCACATTCAACACATTTTTCCCACATGCAAATGTGTCATCACCTCTCACACGAACAGTTGCAATGGTTTTCTAACTGACCTCCTTTTTTTCATTGTCTCTCTCTTCTCCAATCTATTTTTGGCAGCATAGTTGCCAAAATTAGATTCTTGTAAGATTATGTCACTCCATAATTTAAAAAGTTCCAGTAGTTCCCTATTTCTTTTACTCTAAAATTGAATATCTTTGACATTTAAAGTACTTAGTAAACTGAATCTTGTTTCCTTTTATATAATCATTGCATATTGCTCCCCATCATACGCTATTGCCCAGCTAACCTGGCTTGCTTGCCAGGAACAATCTTTATTTATATTTCATTTCAGGCAGAGTTTTTGCTCAGTTTCTATGTTGTAATACTTTATCAATTACTGATTAGTGGTACTTAAGCATAAATGTTCATAGCTTGCAGATATTTAGTTTTAACAAATATTTTTTCATGATTAGAAGTAATTTTTTTTCTTTAATTTTCAGTAATAATAGACAAGTGAAGCAGAGGTCCCTAAATTGATAATATTTGATTATTTTTAATTTTACAGTGCATTATCTTTAACCTAAATCACTGTAACTTGCAATCACTGAAACTTCCAGGCACATCAAAAGACATTCAACATAGACAACAATGTAAAAGTTGAAAAGCATTCAGTAGTCATTTTCCCACTTTCTTCTGTAAAATATAAACTTTTTCTTTAACTTGTATAAAGTACAAGGTTTTTTTTAATAACTTAAACCCTACTGTTATTTGGATTTAGCTTACATTTTCCCTTTTAGATTTCTCAGGATCTTACCTTGACTTGTATTGTAACAGTTATTTGTGTACATACATGTATCTCATACTGTAAAATCTTAGAAAATTCATCCATATCTGATCTACTTTGTCTCTTAAAATTCCCAAATTTAGTTTGTGTGTGATACATGTTTATTGAATTGAATAGAACCTGGCATGGCATCTAGGATGATTGCTAATCCTTCATTTATTTATTTATTTATTTATTTATT
>NW_025379578.1:0-1047 GCF_016433145.1 Gracilinanus agilis
ATACTTTCCCCTGGAAATATATAGTCAATTTTGATGGGTAGTTGATCCGTGGTTGCAGGCCCAGCTCTCTTGCCTTTCTGAATATTGTATTCCAAGCCTTATGGTCTTTTAGTGTGGAGGTTGCCAGATCCTGTGTGATCCTGATTGGTGCTCCTTGATATTTGAATTGTCTCTTTCTGGCTTCTTGTAAGATTTTTTCTTTTGCTTGAAAGCTTTTGAATTTGGCAATAATATTTCTAACCGATTTCTTCTCTGGGTCGAATATGGTGGGTGTTCTATGGATCCTTTCGATGTCTATATTGCCCTCTTGTTGTAGGACTTCAGGGCAATTTTGCTGAATAATTTCTTTTAGTACGGAGTCCAGGTTTTTATTAATTTCTGGTTTTTCTGGAAGACCAATTATTCTCAAATTGTCTCTTCTAGACCGGTTTTCTTGGTCTGTCACTCTCTCATTGAGATATTTCATATTTCCTTCTATTTTTTCAGACTTTTGACTTTGTTTTATTTGTTCTTGTTGTCTTGAGAGATCATTAGCTTCTAATTGCTCGATTCTAGCCTTTAGGGACTGGTTTTCCTTTTCAATCTTGTCATTTCTGGTGTTCAATTTGCTTATCAGTTCATTTGATTTCTGAGCCTCACTTTCCAATTGCAAGATTCTACCTTTTAAACTGTTATTTTCTTGCCAGATCTCTTCCATTTTCCTCAGAATCTCAGTTTTGAACTCTTCCATAGCTTGTGAGGAGTTTTCCTTATTTGAGGAGGGTCCGGATGCTTGTTTGTTCTCCTCCTCTGTTTGCTCGGTTGTCTGGATTTTCTCTGTGTAAAAGCTGTCGAGTGTTAAAGACTTCTTCTTTTTGTTATTATTCTTTCTCTTCTGAACCTCCTGATGCTGAGTAGCCATCATTAGCCCAGCAGCTTCTCAGCTTTATCCTCGGGCTCAGTGTCTGTTCGCAATCTATTGGCTCCTGAGGTCTGAGTTCTGGTTTTTTCCAAGGTCAAACCCCCTGGTGGGCCCTCTTGCTTGATCCTCTGCTGGAGGTTTCTTTA
>NW_025379579.1:0-1180 GCF_016433145.1 Gracilinanus agilis
TTTATTTGTTCTTGTTGTCTTGAGAGATCATTGGTTTCTAAATTTTCAATTCTAGCCTTTAAGGACTGGTTTTTGCTTTAATGTTTTGGTTTTCAGCTTTAATGTTTTGGTTTTCCTTTTCAATCTGGTCATTTTTGGTCTTCAGTTGTCTTGTCTCACTTTCCAATTGCGAAATTCTGCCTTTTAAACTGTTATTTTCTTGCCAGATTTCTTCCATCTTCCTCAGCATTTCATTTTTAAACTCTTCCATAGCTTGTGACTAGCTTTCATTTTTTTGGGGAGATTTGGATTTTTGTTTTCCCTCCTCTGTTGTCTGGATTTTCTCTGTGTAGAAGTTGTCCAGTGTTCCAGAGTTTCTCTTGATGGTCTTTTTCTTCTGGGCTTCCTTATTGCTGGCCATTGTTAGCCCCGCCCCTTTTCAGCTTTGTCTTTGCACTCAGGGTCTGCCTGGGCCTTGCAAGCTCCGGGGGCTCCGGTCTCCTTGTCCTTGGGGTCAGGCCTCCTGGTAGTTCCTTGTCTGCCCCTCTGCCGGAGGTTCCTTCAGCAGCCTTTGGGGCTGCTTCCACTGCGGCGCTCCAGTCTGCATGGGGTCCTCACTGGACTGGAGATCCAAGCCTGGGCTGGAGATCGTTATTCAAGCCTAGGGCACTGCCTTTGCCTGCGCAGATGCTCTTAGGGCCTGCTTTCACCCCTGCTGAAGGTAGTGAAAGTCTGTGGGCTGGAGATCTTTATTCACACCTGAGGCGATGCCTTCAGGGCTTGGGAAAGGCCGTGTTTTAGGGGCCTTTGTCCCGGCTGGAGGTGGTGCCTTCATGGATGTGGAAGCTTGGGGAAAGTCCGTGTGCGCCCCCAGCCACCTGGGGTCCCTCATCTTGCAGCACACAGGTACAAGCCCCGGGGCTGCCAGTGATTATCTGGTTGCCCCAGTCCAGTTTTCCTGCTTGTGTGTTGGCCGTTGTGCGAGGTGTGGGGGGTGGGGGAGGGGCTTCTTCCTCTCGCGTTTTAGTGAGAGCTGTTTCACCCCTTTATAGCTTGGAAATGCCCCGATTCTGCGTACCTTCAATGCTGCGCCCTGTTGTGTGGTTCCTTCGTTCCTCTGGACTTATTTTTATTTCCCCTTGAGGGGTTCTGTGTGCTTCGGTCAGGAGAGATCGAGCAGCTGCTCCTTACTCTGCCACCA
>NW_025379580.1:0-2534 GCF_016433145.1 Gracilinanus agilis
GTGTATAAGAGACAGAAGGAAGGAAGGAAGGAAGGAAGGAAGGAAGGAAGGAAGGAAGGAAGGAAGGAGATAGAGAAGGAGAGAGGGAAGAAAAAGAAAAAGGAGAGCCAAAGAGCATCCAGGATAAAGGAAAATGTACTGATTGGAAGACAGCATCTTTGTGGCTATTTGAACTTAGTTCTGCCCTAGATGGGCTCAACTCTGTCTAGTTGCCTTAGACTGGACCCAGTTCTGAAGAAGATACCAGAGCAGGAGCAGAGGACTCCTGGCTACAGATGCAGGCACTTACTCTTGGGGCTGAAAATCAGGAAATGCCCAGCTTTGGGTGATAAAGGGGATACAACATCTTAGTGTCTCAAGGCCCTTGTCCCTCCTGCTGGGCCTCCCAAAACCTCCTGTCCTGACTCTATTTCTCTGCCTGGCTTTGCCCCTTGACAGAAGGGGAGCCCAAATTGGGGGGGGGGGCTCTCTCTTCTCTTCGGGGCTTCTCGTTCACTCTTCACCTCTCCATGAACTTGAAGGAGCCCCCTCAGCCTGCATGGACTTCCAGGGCAAGGCCTTGGGTGGGGTCTGGTTCTAAAGGCTCCCCGGATTTCCCCTCCTCTCCCCGGTTTGGGGGTGCCTCCCGGGGGCCTAGCAAACTCATCAGTCTTGCCCCTCCTTCTCCCGGGCCATTTCTTAATCAAGTCCTCTGGGCTGGAAACATCTGAGAAAGAAGTTTGCCCGGACGGGGCAGCCATTCCCCTCCTGGGGATTTCGGGAGGCTTCCCGGGCAGACGCGGGGCTAGTCAGCCTCCAGGTCACCCCCGCCAGCTCCGTCCTCTCGGAGGGGCCTTCCCTGCCCACGAACTCGCTGCTTCCCCTCTCCAAAACCCAAGTTCTTTGCTTTTAATGCTAAGTGAGGAGCTCGCGCGGGCCCCTCGGGTGACAGCGGGATTAGCCGGGAAATACGGCCAGCGCGGCCCGAAGGCACCCAGCAGCTTTAGGGGCTTAACGGAGCACTTAGGAGTTCCGAAGCCCTCCGGGCTGCCGCGCGGGCCTCCCTCTCCTTCCCCGGAAACACCCCGCGGCGCCTTGTGGAGAGGCCGGAGGAGGCGCCCCCGCCCTGCCATTTTGTATTAATAACTGGAGAGCCCTCGTGGAGCCGGGGTTCCTTCCCAGCCTTCCATTCGGGCTTCCAGCTCTTTCCTCGGCTTGTTCTCCGAGATGTCTTGGTCAATTAGTGCGATGTCACGGCCGCGGCTAGTTATTGTAACTCCAGCTGTGAGCTGTTAATAATAAACTCACCCACAGGACAATCCTGCCATATGGCTGATGGTCAATCAAGGCTGAAATATGTATTGGGGGAGGGGGGGGGACAACGACGTTCTGGTCCGAGGTCCTGCTCGGGCCGCCTCTGCTCCCTCTGATCCCGTGTTTATCTGGGACGCGGGAGGGGCGCGAACTCCCGAGACACAGCTGGAATGGAAAGACAAGTAGACAAAACATGGGGCGATGCAGGGGAGCGGCGGGGGGAGGGAGTCAGAGACACAGACAGACGGAGAGGAGAGAGACAGAGAGAGAGAGACAGAGAGAGAGAGACAGAGAGAGAGAGAGACAGAGAGAGACAGAGACAGAGACAGAGACAGAGAGAGGAAAGAGGAGGGAGACAGAAACAGAGAGAAAAGCAGGGATTTTTTTTTTTTTTTGCAAGAAACATTGTTCAGATTCTTTACTCCTATAACTCAAGAGGCATTCTGGTCATGGGAACCAACCCGTGTAGGACAGGACTGTCATTTAATGGAGGCTTTGAGGCGTATGAAACAATCCAATTTGGGACTCATGACAATGAAAGAAGAGAGAAAATTAACTCACTTGGTTTTCTCTAATTAAATATCATTTCAAGATCTGAATTCTTCTCTTTCTTTCTAAATAAAAATACAATTAAACATGGGTAATTTGTGGTTTTCCAAGTCAATGGGGAGTGGTTTTTATTTAGTCCCTGCCCTCTGAGATTAGCTTTCATTTACACTGTCTGTATCATGTCCACCCATGTTGCTGGCATGTTGCCTCCCCCACTAGACTGTGAGTTTCTTGAGGGCATGGAATGTTTTGGTCTCTCTTTGGACCTTTGGTGCCCAGCTCAGTGCCTGGCACATTGAAGTGCTTGCTTAACTCCTATTTGCCCCAACCATTTGGCTCATCAGGAAGCGTGACATCAAGGTGATGCATATCAAATTCTAGAAGTTGAAAGGAAAACAATCACATCCCAAACCTACCTTTTATAGAGAAGGAAACTAAGGCCCAAGGACTAGAAGTGGCTCCATGCAGCTTGGAGGCTGCTTCTGGTCCTCTCTCTGCCCTCTCTAAATTTGGGGACTGGCCCATGGCAGAAGCTTAACTTTTGAAATTTGGCTTTCTGCCCACAACCTCCCTTCATCCCATTTCTCTCCTGAATTTGGAGGCACAGAAAGGCATCAAGTAGGAAATGGTGATGCTTCAGCTGAACATGGAAAGAATCAAGATATTCTTAAGGGGTGGAAAGGAGGAGCCAA
>NW_025379581.1:0-2911 GCF_016433145.1 Gracilinanus agilis
TGTTTTTGAGGAGGGGAGAGGAGAGAGAGAGAAGGAAGGAGAGAGGGAGGGACGGAGAGGGGAAAAGAAGAGAGAAAGAGAAAAAGAGAGAAGAGAGAGGGGGGGGAGAGGAATAGAGAGAAGGAGAGAAGGAGGGAGAAATGAGAGAGAGGAGAGAGAAAAAGAGGGAGAGAGAAGAAGAGAAAGAAGAAAAGGAAGAAAGGGGAGAGAGAAAGAGAGAAGAGAAAGATCTTCATCTTTGTGTTCATAAGAAGGTGAGGGTATGACTTGCCATTGTCCAGTCATTTCAGTCATGTCTGAATCTGTGTAACCCTACTTGGGGTTTTCTTGGCAAAGATACCAGAGTGGCTTGCCATTTACTGTCCAGCTTATTTGACAGATGAAGAAACTGAGCTAAACAAAGTGAAGTGACTTGCCCAGGGTCACACAACTAGGATATGTCTGAAATTAAATATGAACTCAGGTCTTCTTGACTCCAGGCCCAAAGCTCTATCCACTTCACCTCTTAGCTGACCTGAGGGTAAAAGATTATGTGCATTTGTGATGGTGGGCATCCAAGATGTGGGTGCGAGGGTATATCGTGAGAGGAGAATATAAGAAGCAAGTGTATAAAAAGGTTAATGTGGGGAGAAGAGTTCAAGATGGTGTGAGAAAGTAAAAGTGTGAAGGGATACATGTGCAAGGCTCTTTGGGGGCAGCTGGGTAGCTCAGTGAATTGAAAGCAAGCTAGAGACGGGAGGTTCTAGATTCAAATCTGGCCTCAAACACTTCTCAGCTGTGTGACCCCGGACCAGTCACTTAACTCCCATCACCTAGCTCTTACCGATCTTCTGCCTTGGAATCAATACATAGTATTGATTCTAAGATGGAAGATAAGGGTTTAAAAAAAAAGACTCCTCTCATCTGGCAGGAATAATGATGCCTGTCATGCTATGTGCATAGAAAAGATTCTTATTCTTACACTTCTTATCATCATCAGCATGGTCCGTTATCATGACAACAATAATCTCTCATATGGATGATGGAACCCGAAGCAGGAAAGAGAACTTTCACTTCCCAATCGCAGAAACAACATTGGAATTTTTAGTTTTTCTTGCTGGTCTCAGAAGTCTTGCTACCTGCCTCCCCCTACTCCCACCCCTGACCCAAACCATGTCCCCAGCCACTCACCGTCCACACAGGAGGGTTTTGCCCTAGTGGTCCCTGCTACCTGGCCTGGGAAGCAGGAGCATTTGACTGTCTGAGAACGCTCCTCAATTCGGTTTCTGTTGCAGCATCGATGGGCAGCGATCACTTCACAGGTACCAGGCTCCACATGCACTGGAAGAATAAATGTTAGCCAGGATGCTCTAATACTCTTCCTTTCCACAGAGCCATACAAAACAATCTCCTGACACATCTCAGGGCAGAGAATATTTTGAAAATGATTTCCAGGGGCAGCTAGGTGGCTCAGTGTATAGAGCACCAGGCCTGGAGGCAAGGGGACCTAAGTTCAAATCCAAACACTTACTAGCTGTGTGACCCTGGGCAAGTCACTTAAACTCCATTGCCTAGCCCTTACCACTCTTCTGCCTTGGAACCAATGCACAAAATTGATTCCAAGATGGAAGGTAAGGGTTTAAAAAAAAAAAAAGAAAAAGAAAAGAAAAGTGAATTCCGTTAAAAAGGTAGTAGAAATCCTCCTGGCAATTCAAGACACTCCCAGGCTCTTCTGAAGGAGTATTTAGCTTAAAATGGAGACTGAGACCACACTGACAACACCTTCAAAAGAACCCTACCCACCCAGGCCAAAGAGAATGAGCCTACAGGCCCTCCCCATCTTGTCTTCCCAATATGGGGGAATAGAGAGGACTAGGGGACTTATAATTGAGTGGGGAGGATTATCCGATTACATAGGCTTTGACTATTCCAGAAGGAAAATCACAGAATTAGGACAGAGGTCCAGACTTAACCCTTGAATTCCCACTCTCTCTGGCTAAAGTCTCTTTTCCGGTTTTTCTCCAGGGAGGGACTAGTTTGGAGAAATTAGACATCTTCCCTGGGGTCTATGGAATGCCCTGAACTTTCTGTTCTTTTCTTAAGCATGGGACAGGAACCAGCCCCAATGATCTATCCACTAAGTCTGGCATCTGTTTAGGATGACTAGTGCCTCCCTCTCTAGTCTTTCTCCATTCCTCTGAGGCTAGGTCCAAGATCATGTCTGTCAAACCATGATTCCAGCAAACAGAGGGTCCCCCTCCTCATCTTTGTTGCAAACCTCTCCATGAGTCCCCCATCTTTTGAAAGCACACTCCTCATGTTCACCTTACCAAAACAAAAAACAAAAAACAAAAACCTGTGTGAATCCGAGGATATGATGAAGCAAATGCCAGCCGTGCCCACAGCGGGATCAGGCAGAGCACCAAAAGACAGACCCCTGTGCTTGAGCTCCGACAGTCCCTGTCACTCATTCTGAAAAAAGCAGACATGAGACACATGGGAATAAAACAAGGGTACAACTCTAATGTCTCCTTCTGCCCTTCTTCCTCTTTCAATTCCAACCAGGCTAAGGATCCCAAATATACCACTGAAGGAGGATGGAAATGGAACTCACAGAATGGGGTAGGGATGGGGAACTGCTAACTCAAACCAGAGGAGAGAAATGAGGGAAAGAGTCCCTCAGAATTTAAGATGGAGGCTGGAGACCACAAAAAAGGTGGAGTTAGGTGTTTCCTTCCTTCCTTCCATAAGGTCCTGCTACCTCCCTTGAATTTGGCCCCTCTCCCTCTAACTCACCTCTTACTGGGCTCCCAGCTACTGCCTGTACATGCACTGGACTCAAACTGTCTCCACTTGGGTGAGTGAGAGAAAACATTGGGGTCTCTGGGTAGAGAAAGAGGAGAGAGAGAGAGAGAGAGAGAGAGAGAGAGAG
>NW_025379582.1:0-8507 GCF_016433145.1 Gracilinanus agilis
TTGTTTACTCATAATTTTTCCTTTTTCTGTTCTGCTAGTTTGAGCATATGTATTTAATGATCTTTGATGAAAGATCTTCCCTCAGCTGGCAATGGAGGTTTGTAGTTACTTTCTCTGCCCTCTGAAGACTTCTTGTCTATCCAACTGATGGTATTAAACCTGTATTGATTGGATTAGTCCATACTGCTTAATCTGCTCTTAGGCTAAACCTGGAGAGGAGAAAAAAAAGTGGGGGGGACAAGAAGGAGTGTTTTTGCTGAGCTGAGCTGTCCAGCAGTGGGGTCCGCCTGTGCTATCCTTGTGTTTGATCTTGTTTTCTTTCCTCTTGAAGCCCTTTGTTCTCTATCTCCGTGTAATGAAGCCAAGTGGTCTGTGTTCTGAGGTTTGGCTCTCTCTAAGCTGCCATCTTCCAAGTGTTTTTGCTGTGTTTCTCTGGCTTTTTCCTCCAGTCACCTCCCCAGTGCGTTCAACTTTCTGAGTCCGGCACCAGCAAGGCCCTCTCTCCTGGCCGGTGCTCCTACCCTGAGATTTCAGGGGCCGCTGGAGACTCTGCACAGCATGTGGGCGAGGTGTCCTGGGAATACCCTTCTATATCCTCAGACCCGAAAGTTTGAGAATTCAAGCCTTTTTCTTGGCATACCTCTTTAGCTCTCCAGCAGTAGGGTTCCCCCTGCTCTGTCCAGTTTTTAGATTTGTTCCTCTTTCTTTTCGAAGCGCATTGTTTTCTATCTCAGTGTGTAAGGGTGCAGAGGTTTTAAGATTGGCTCCATCTAAGCCTCCATCTTCCCAGAATCCTCTGACTCCTTTCTTGACAACAGATTTTGATCAAGGAAGAGGAAGAAAGGAATATTTGGGGTATAGGATTCTGGGAAGGGATACCATAAGAAAGAGCAGAAATAAGACTGCAATGAAACCACAGACTTCATAGTTTTTCTAAGGGCTGGCTGGGATCCAAGGTCTTAGCAAAGAGCTCATCTGGAGCTTCATTGCTGATCTTGATCTGGACCAATTTTCCCCATAGCTTTTGAAATGGGGACAGTGCAGACCAAAGATCAGGGTAAAAGAAAAAGAAAGAAAGAAAGCTATTTTACCCACAAATTGACATTTAGGAAGACTATTTTTCAAGTCAGTGCTGAGTAAAGAATTCCCAGTAATCTGTCATCTCCGGCTTGTAATTGGGGCAGCTTAAGACATATCCTGGAGCTGGTCAGGGGTCTTAATTATGAAGACTTTATTGCAGTCATACTGACTTGATTATTCAGGCCAGTTGGCTGCCTCTAGATGAGTTTCACCTGAACCTTTCTAGATCGTTCACTAGCTAATCACTTTCTGAAGATTTCCTTCTCTCCACCAAGGAAAACTCTCAGGAATGCTGGTTCAGTAAGTCTGTCTTCATGAATGAGACATTGTGTATGGTTGGGCAAATGGCTTCATCTCTCTAATTTACAGGTCTAGCTTCTTCAAGAAACTCTCCTGTAATTCCCCAGCTAAAGATGGCCCAATGCTCTTCAAAATTTCTTATCTCATTTTGTTTGAAATTTTTAGTTTCCTTACTATAAAACAAAGTGATTGAGCTAGATAATTTATATAAGTTTCCTCTTATTTCTCATGTTCTGCTAATTTTTATGCAAACTAGTTAACTTCTTTAGGGCTCAGTTTCCTCACTTGTAAAGGAAGAATAATAGTTGTAGTACTTATTTCATGGGGTTGTCATATTGCTTAAATGATGTTTATACATTTATTTATATATACAAAGTGTCTCAAAAGTCTTAATGCATTTCAAGGCTATTAAAGCTTCAAAACACTTTTCACTAAGACTTTTGGAACAACTTGTATAAACACAGGTACGTGATTCCATCCCCTCCTCATACATGTACACATTCATAATACATATACATGTGTAGATATTATACCTATATGCACACACAAATATATCTCTATTTACAATGTATACACACATGCTCACATGCACACATACATATATTTACATATACATATTTGGCATTATGGGTAAAGAACTGGCATTTAACTTCCTACCCTGTGACCCTGGACAAGTCACTTAACTCTGATTGCCTAGCCTTTGCTACTCTTCTATTTTAGAATTGATACTAAGACAGAATGTAAGGGTTAAAAAAACAGATTTAAAAATTGAATTGATAATTAATTTATAAAATGTTGAAATAGGGCAGGCATATTTGGTTTTTTGGGTACTTGCTAGGAAAGACTACAGTGGAGCTACAATTACACTTTAATAAGGCACACAGAGTTATAGGGGCCGAGACAAGCCCAGAAAAAAAGGAACAGAGGCTGATGGCATTAGGACAAGGAATGGGGTAGTAAAGGAAGGCAGGCAGCATAAAGAAGAGGATGGAGAGGGCAAGGGAGAGAGGCAGAGAGTATCATTCGTGTAACTATGGATCAGATTTGGGAGCACGGGGCAGCAGGGACCTAATAGAGATGAAAGAGTGCTTGGGGGTGGGGAGGGCAAGAGTTTGAAGTCTCGTTTTTATAGCTTTTTTTTGGGGGGGGTGTAATATAAGTTTTTCACAGTTGCAAGTAACCATGTTGGAGGCAGGAGTTACCAGGAAAACCTATATTACTGGGGTGGGGGTGGCAGGGGACAGACTCTTTTTTGTGCCACTTTGGAGGGCAGGAGTTTGAAGTCTCATTTTTATAGATTTTTTTTGGGGGGGGGAAACAGACTCTTTTTTGTGCTTCTTTGGGGTTAATTCACTAATATCCAAAATGTCTGAAAATTACCAGCACCATTTGGTGTTCTGTTGGCCTTCTGGAACTTATCTGATATTTACATATCATAGGACAAAAAATCCTTGACAGTAAAGATTAGATGGCTTCTCCTGAGTCAGCATATATTAGTGATTTTTAGTTTATATATAATACAATTTGTAAATTATGTTCCTTTGATTTATGGAATGGTTTGCCATGACTTCTAGGTTCCTCTTTTCAACTTTAATTCCTACTATTGGCACTTTATACTTGCTACTTATAAACATATCACAATGACTAGAAAAGGAGATGATGATCAGATGGACCAGAACAAAATAGAATTTTATTACAAACACTAGCAGGGTAGAGATGGTCATTAAATCCATGGGAGCTAATGAAGTCACCAAGTGAAGAAGCATGAAGGGAGAAGAGGAGGGACTCAGGACAGAACTCTGAAAGACATCTATGGTTAGAGGTCATGGAGGAGGAACCAGCAAAGACGTCAGAGAAGGAAAAGTCAGGCAGGTAAGAGGAAAACCAGGAGAGGGTGGAGTTCTGAAAGCCTAGAGAGAAGACAATAACAAGAAGGAGAGAGTGATCAGTAGTGTCATAGGCTGAAGAGATAACTAAAAGATGATTATCAATTTTGGAGAAGCAGTTTCAGTGGAATTATAAGCTGAATAATAATAAAGTGAGAGGAGAAAAAGTAGAGACATCTATTGTAGATTTAGCTCAAAGGGCAGAAAAGATATGATGACAGGTAGTGACAGCTAGATGACACAGTGGATAGAGGACTAGATCTGGAGATGGGAGATCCTAAGTTCAAATCTGACCTCAGATACTTCCTAACTATTTAACAGTGTGCAAATCTCTTAACCCCTTTTGCCTACCCCTTATCACTTTTCTCTCTTGGAACCAATATTTAATATTGATTCCAAGATGGGAGGTAAGGGTTTAAAAAACAAAAAAAGATGATAGTTATTAAGGTTGGAAGGATCAAGTGAGGGTTTTTCAGGATGGGGAGACATGTAAACATTTACATGTAATCTATATGCAGTCCATAGATATTATGTATCATATATAACTTTGAAAACTTTAAAATATTACATAAATTTCAGTTACTGTTGTCAGTAGATAATTAAATTTCTTATACTAATTTTAATTCCTCCTATTGCTGCTTATTTTCCTCAGTCAATAAATGTGTATAAGATATTTATTCCACCATTGGTGGGGAAAAGTACTTGATTTCCCCTCACTATTTCTTTTAAACCCTTACTTTCTGCCTTATAATCAATATTGGTGTGTATGGGTTCCAAGGCAAAAATGTGGTAAGGGCTAGGCAATGGGATTTAAGTTACTTATCCAGGGTTGCTGAGCTAGGAAGTGTCTGAGGACACATTTGAACCCAGGAGCTCCCATCTCTAGGTCTGTCTCTTTATCCACTGAGTCATCCACCTGCTCCCTTCCCCTCACTATTAGTTGAGACTTTCCCTTAAATTTCTACTCTATTGTCTTATGATGATAAGGTTGAGTTCTAGAGCTGTAGAATGCCAGCTCTAGTTGCTTTTCATAAGTTGAAAAGGTTTTGATATGAGCCAGTGATGAACTTTACCTTTGTCATTCGAGGACCAGTCTAGCTTTATGCAGAAGGGTTCATAATCAGAAATTTGGTTGCCTGATTTATAGCAGCACCAGCAGTTCCTCCTTCTACTTAGGCCTGGAGACATTGGAGCAAATGCAGACACAGATCTTTTTGAGATATTGAAGTTTGGTTAAACAGTCCATTTTTAAAAAAATGGATTTTCATCAATATCTTTGGGCTTTAAAAAAATTCCTACATTTCCTCCCCTGTATCCCTCCGATCTTTCTTTTCAGATAGTCATTCCTTATAATAATTTTTAAAAAGAAGAGACCAAGAGAAAATCCAGCTAAATCAGTTAACACACCAGGAAAAAATATTATATAAAATATTCTACGTCCCCTGGACATCCATTTCTTCAAAGAAGTAAGAAGTTTCTTCTGATTTCTCTTCTTTAGGGCTAAGCTTGGTTTTTTATAATTCCATACCATTCAATTTCAGTGGCTATTTTTTAATTTAGATTATTGTAGTCGTTGTATAGTTTTATTTTCTTGACTCTGCTTACTTTACTTGGAATTAGTTGATATGTTTTCTCAAGCAACATGGTCATTGTTTCTCACAGCATAATAATATTCTATTACATTCACATACTAGAGGTTTTTTTTAGGTATTCCCCAATGGATAGACATCTGTTTTGTTTCAGATTCTTTCATCCTGAAAAGTGCTATCAATATTGTTTATTTTTTTCCCTACCTTCTGTTTTAGAATTGATACTAAATATTGGGTTCAAGGTAGAAGTGCAGTGAGGGTTAGGCAACTAGGATTAAGTGACTTGCCCAGGATCACAGCTGGGACATATATGATATCAAATTTGAACCCAGGATCTCCTGTTTCCAGGTCTGGCTCCATATCCACTGAGGCCTCTAGCTGCCCCTGCTATAAATATTTGCAAAATTCCCAATTGTTTTCCAGAATGGTTATACCAATCCACAACCTCTACAACATTAATTACCTCTATCTCTGCCAATTTGTTAGGAGGGAGGAAAAACTTTAGGATTATTTTGATTTGTATTTCTCTCATTAGTAGTGATGTAGAGCACTCTTATAAATGGTTGTCGATATTTTGCAATTCTTCAGAGAACTGTTTGTTCAAGTCTTTTGACTATTTATTGGAGGATGACTTTTTGTCTCATACATTTATGTCAGTTGATTATATGTCTTGGATATCAAACCCCATCAGAAATACTTGATGCACTTCTGGTTAAGGTGGCAGGAGAGTAAGCATACAGAACTCCTCAAGGGGAAATAAAAACGAGTCCAGAAGAACAAAGGAACCCCACAACAGGGCGCAGCATTGAAGGTACACAGAATCGGGGCATTTCCACGCTATAAAGGGGTGAAAGAGCTCTCATTAAAACGCGAGAGGAAGAAGCCCCTCCCCCACACCACACACCTCCCCAAACGCCAGCCAACGCACAAGAGTGAAAACAGGACTGGGGCAACCAGATAATCACTGGCAGCCCCAGGGCGTGTACCTGTGTGCAGCAAGAGAGGGACCCCAGGTGGCTGGGGGCACGCAGGGACTTTCCTCGAGCATCCACGGGTGAAGGCACCGCCTCAGGCCGGGACAAAGGCCTCTAAAACACGGCCTTTCCCAAGTGCTGAAGGCATCTCCTCAGGTGCGAATAAAGATCTCCAGCCCACTGACTTTCACTACCTTCTGCGGGGGTGAAGGCAGGCCCTAAGAGCATCTGTACAGGCAAAGGCAGTGCCCTAGGCTTGGATAACTATCTCCAGCCCAGGCTTGGACCTCCAGTGAGGACCCGGTGCTGACCCGAGCAAGGCAGTGGAAGCAGCCCCAAAGACTGCTGAAGGAACCTCGGGCAGAGGGGCAGACCGGGAACTACCAGGAGGCCTGACCCCAAGGACAAGGAGACTGGAGCCCCCGGGAGCTTGCAAGGCGCAGGCAGACCCTGAGTGCAAAGACAAAGCTGAAAAGGGGCGGGGCTAAAAATGGCCAGCAATAAGGAAGTCCAGAAGAAAAAGACTATCAAGAGAAACTCTGGAACACTCCACAACTTCTACACAGAAAAAATCCAGACAACAGAGGAGGGAAAACAAAAATGCAAACCTCCCCCAAAAAATGAAAGCTGGTCACAAGCTATGGAAGAGTTTAAAAATGAAATGCTGAGGAAGATGGAAGAAATCTGGCAAGAAAATAACAGTTTAAAAGGCAGAATTTCGCAATTGGAAAGTGAGACAAGTCAACTGAAGACCAAAAATGACCAGATTGAAAAGGAAAACCAAAAAATTATAGCCGAAAACCAAAACATTAAAGCCAAAAACCAAAACATTAGAGCCGAAAACCAAAACATTAAAGCCGAAAACCAAAACATTAAAGCCGAAAACCAGTCCTTAAAGGCTAGAATCGAACATTTAGAAACCAATGATCTCTCAAGACAACAAGAACAAATAAAACAAAGTCAAAAGACTGATAAAATAGAAGGAAACATGAAATATCTCAATGAGAGAGTGACAGACCAAGACAACCGGTCTAGAAGAGACAACTTGAGAATCATTGGTCTTCCAGAAAAGGCAGAAATTAATAGAAACTTGGACTCCATACTTTAAGAAATTATTCAGCAAAATTGCCCTGAAGTTCTACAACAAGAGGGCAATATAGACATTGAAAGGATCCATAGAACACCCTCTACACTGGACCCAGAAAAGTCAACACCCAGAAATATAATAGCGAAATTGAAGAGCTTTCAAGTTAAAGAAAAAATCTTACAAGAAGCCAGAAAGAGACAATTCAAATATCAAGGAGCACCAATAAGGATCACACAGGATCTGGCAGTCTCCATGCTAAAAGACCGCAAGGCTTGGAATACAATATTCAGAAAGGCAAGAGATCTGGGCCTTCAGCCACGAATCAACTACCCAGCAAAACTAACCATATACTTTCAGGGGAAAGTATGGGCATTCAACAAAATTGAAGAATTTCAAGTTTTCGCACAAAAGAGACCGGGACTAAATGGAAAGTTTGACACTCAACCACAAATATCAAGAGAAAGATGAAAAGGTAAAAAAGAAACAGAGGGAAAAGAAAGAAAACTCATAGTCTTTTAAGCTTGACTCTTTAAGGGCATAAATAAGATCTAATTATCTGTATTACTAGGTGGAGAAATGCTATGTATAATTCTCTGTAGTGAACTCTATACACTATTATAATATTCACTATTATAGCAACCAGAAGAATAATTCATAGGGAGAGGACAGGATACTAAATGGTCTAAGAAGACATGGGGGGTGGGAAAGGAGGGGGGAATAGTAGGGGACACCAAGAAAAATCTGAGTAAATAAGAAAAATAAGATATTCTATTACACACAAAGAGGGCATGGGAAGGGGAGGGGATGAATAATATCATAAGAAGGAGAGGAAGAGAGCACAATCAAACCTTACTCTCAGTGTAATCAACCTGGAGAAGGAAGAGTAGCTTTATTATCCATCCGGATAAAAAACTCTATCTAACCCTACTGAGAAAGTCAGAAGGGATAAACTAAAGGGAGCAGGGGAGTGGGGAGGCCAAAAAAGGGAGGGGAGAAGAAGGGGGAGGGAATTCATTTGGTCTTTAAAAAACAAAAAGAAAGGAACAACAAGGGAAGAGGCAGAAAGGGAAGTCAATCAAGGGAGGGGATAAGGGATACTGGCTCAAAGCAAACCACTGGTGTAAAAGAAAATAGTGTAATAAGAAGGAGTGGGTCTAGGGGAGGATACAAAAATGTCGGTGAATACACAACTAACAATTGTAACTCTGAATGTGAACGGGATGAACTCACTCATAAAACGGAAGCAAATAGCAGAGTGGATCAGAAACCAAAATCCTACCATAGGTTGTCTACAAGAAACACATATGAGGCGGGTAGACACACACAAGTTCAAGGTTAAGGGTATGAGCAAAATCTTTTGGGCATCAAATGAGAAAAAGAAGGCAGGAGTGGCTATCATGATCTCTGACAAAGCCAAAGTAAAAATAGATATGATTAAAAAAGACAGGGAAGGTCATTACATCCTGATTAAAGGCAGTATAAACAATGAGGAAATAACACTGCTCAATATATATGCACCAAGTGGTATAGCATCCAAATTCATAAAGGAGAAACTGGCAGAGCTCAAGAAGGTAATAGATAGTAAAACCAT
>NW_025379583.1:0-1457 GCF_016433145.1 Gracilinanus agilis
GGAGAGGGACTGGGAAGGAGGGAGAATGTGAAGGTGAGAGAGGAGGAAGGAGAGAGGTGGAAAGGTGGGGAGGGTCAAGGGGAGAGAGGGAAAGAGAGAAGTGGAGAGAAGGCAGTAAAGGGAGAGAGAAAGAAGAGGAAAGAGATGATGTTAAAAGTAACTTGGTATATTGTGGGGTTGTTTTCAGCATTTCTTGTATCCAAGGAGACACCAGTGATTTCTTTCCTTTAACAATTATTTATGTGCAATTGGTTTCCCCTTTAAATACAGGGAAAGGAGATGGAAGAGACAGAAAGAAACACCAAAGAAAGGGAAGACCAAGACAAATTTATTTTTGTTATTAAAAACCTTCTCAAGGCAATGGTTTTCTCAGTCCCAACTTAGCGTTTATTCCTAATATAAATCCACCAAAGTTTTATAATCCCCTTTCTTAACATTTATTCATTCATTTACAATTTTTCATGAATATTTACTTGAGAAATTTACTGTTTTTTTTATTTCTCCTTTTATTATCTACAGACCATATTGTGTCACAAGAGAAATTTAATAGGGCTTCCTTTCCCCCAAAAAATTTCCTATAAATATGAATTGATGGTTCTTTAAATGAGTACTTTTTAATTGTAAGACTATTATAAACTTGTGCTTAGGATCAGTTTTTTTCATATATTTTTGGAAACCAGGTTTTGAAAATTGCTTTATTTTGTTCTTGATTTCTATTAACCTTTTTAATATCTAGCAATGATTTTTTTCTTTTTTAATCACATTTTCTAATTCCTAATGTATATTTTAAAGTAATCAATTTAATTTAATTGATTACTTCATTTTTCTGAAATAAACATTGTATAATGTGAGGTTATTTATTTTAATCTACTGCTTTTTTTCTAGACAAACATTTTAGCTTTATACAGTGATTTTGCACTATGGAAAATCCAGAAAGCGAGGTAAGTATGATTTCTCTGATTGTGAATGAAATTTGTTTTCATTTGAAAAATTTAATTAAATTAATTAATTTAGAATATTTTTCCATGGTTACATGATTCATGTTCTTTCCCTCCCCTTCTCCCACCCCCTCCCATAGCCAACGAGTAATTCCACTGGGTTTCACATGTGTCATTGATCAAGATCTAGTTCCATATTATTAATATTTGCATTGGGGTGATAGCTTAGGAGTCTGCATCCCCAATCATATTCCCATCGAACCATGTGATCAAGTAGTTGTTTTGCTTCTGTGTTTCTACTCCCACAGTTCTTTCTCTGGATGTGGATAGTGTTCTTTCTCATAAGTCCCTCAGAATTGTCCTGGATCATTGCATTGCTGCTAGTAGAGAAGTCTATTACAATCGATTGTGCCATAGGGTATGTCTCTGTGTATAAGGTTCTCCTGGTTCTGCTCCTTTCACTCTGCATCAGTCCCTGGAGGTCGTTCCAGTTGTGAATGAATTTGAAACATAAAAAAT
>NW_025379584.1:0-6621 GCF_016433145.1 Gracilinanus agilis
TTCTTCCTGTCTTGAGAGATCATTAGCTTCTAATTGCTAAATTCTAGCCTTTAGGGACTAGTTTTTGGATAATCTTTTGGTTTTCCTTTTCAATCTGGTCATTTCTGGTCTTCAATTTACTTGCCTTGCTTTCCAATTGTGAAATTCTGCCTTTTAAACTGTTATTTTCTTGCCAGATTTTGGTTTCCAATTTGCTTACCATTTCATTTGATTTTGGGGCATCTTTCTCCAATTGGGAGTTTCTGTCTGTTAATTTCCTTTTGAGCTATTTCCCACTTCTCTCACCAAATCTCTTCCATCTTTCTCATCTCAGATTTGAACTCTTCAAGAACTTGTGACCAGTTTTCATTATTTTGGGAAGATTTGGATATTATTATTTCTTTGAGGCTCCTGAGGTCACAGGTCTAGTTTTTCTCAGGGTCAAGCCTCCTGGTAGTCCCCTTGCTTGTTCCTCTGCCTGAAGCTCCTTTAACAGTCTCAGGTTCCTGCTTCCATAGTCATGCACCCCTCTGCACTGGGTCCCCACCCAAGGTCTGCACCCATGCCTGTGCTCAGGATCCCTGTCTGTGCCTGTGCTCAGGGTCTGTGTTCAAAATCTGCTCGTTCTTTAGCCTCTTGGGGTCTTAAGTCTTGCTGCTCTCAGGAGCAGGCCCTGATGACCCCAGGTAGCTGCCAAGGACTTAATGGGTGTCCCAAGCTCACTCTAGCTCTTGTGAGCTGGCTTTGTCACTGTAAGTGGTGTGGGGGGAGGGAGTTGCTCAGCTCATGTTTTAGTGAGAGCTGTTTCACTCCCTTATAGCATGGAAATGCCCCAATCCCACGTACCTTCAATGCTGCTCACTGTTGTGGGGTCCCTTTTGTTCGTCTGGATTTGTTTTTATGTCTTCTTGAGGAGTCCTGTATGTTTGGGTTAGTAGAGGTTAAGCAAGCTGCTTCTACTCTGCCACCATCTTAACCCAGAAGTCCCAAACAGGATAATTTCAGAAAGCTCAGCATGCATCTTAACTCATAACTAAAATATTTTTTATTACTAGAACTATTCTGAATATGTACTCCATCTGCATTGCATCCACTGAAGATATTCAGCAGTATCATGGAAAATATTCTACCAAACCCCACCCCCAAACCTTTTAGCAAGGCTCTCCAAAGGCTACTAATTTAAGATAACCCTGCATTGTCCAAATTATTTCAAGACCCAGGATATTAGAACTTCTGTAGGGAGCAGCTAGGTGGCTTAGCGGATTGAGATCCAGTCCTGGAGATCCTGGGTTCAAATCAGGACTCAGAAACTTCTTAGCTGTGTGACCTGAGGCAAGTAATTTCTATAGTCTATCACTTACCTCTTTTCTGTCTAGAACTGTATTGATTCTAAGATGGAAGGGAACGTTTAAAAAAAAATGAATCTTGTTCAGTAAAATCCATAGTAATATGAATAAAATTGGCCAGACTAGCACACTGGTAATGTCAAATAGTTCAAGATGCATGCTGCCCAGATTAAGAACTGAAGAAAAATAGGCTAGTTGAGTTAATTCAGTTAGTAGGATAAACAGCATGGAGCAACATTGCTGGCTGATAAATACTTTCAAAACTGAACAATAGTAAAATTTAATCAGCCTGGATTTTACCAGAGAATGTGTGTAGTGTTTTCAATGACCCAACCATCCTGCCTCTGTGAGAAGAGATAGACATCCTGAACTGTATCATGATCTCAAAATAGCAAAATAATGAGAGAAAAGGCTTTAGTGTATTATATATCTATAGTAAGGTAGGGATGGGTTGCAATCAGTACCAGGGGAGAGAGTATCCAAACTAATGAGTTTATGGATTCATTACAATATCAAAGATTTTACTTAATTGTGATGGCTTTCTGATAACTTATTGGTAGGCACTTTGATTTCTTCAAACATATGTCTCTAAATTTTGGCTGAGGAAACATTACTGCACGAACTTTTGTCTATTATTGCTGATCTCTTCAAGGGTGTGCACATTCTGGGTAACTTCAATTGCAATGAGTAGTTCTTCACTCTTTGGATAGACTTTTCTTGACCCTTTGTCTCAGTATCATTCTGAATTTTTAGCTTATCTTGAGGCCATGGTCCTATTCATATTCTTTCTTATGAAGTCTCCATGAAATTATCCTTAAGTGGTTGAATGAAATGGTAAGCAGTTTGTTAGGCAGTGAAGGAGGGCTTTCCTTCCAATTCAATCTTATCCAATTCAATCAAAATATACCTCATCCATTATGTGTAGGACATTATGCTAGATGCTGAGAACACAGAGTAAACTGAAAAATTGTTCTTGCTTCAAGAAACTTAATTTCTAATTATGGACTATGACATATAAACAGATAAACACATATATGATCTTTTGACAGCTGAAAAATCAATAACACCTATGAAGAATGATAAAGCCTTCATTTAGGAGATGACACATGAACTAGATATTCTAGGTGGCAGGTTTCATGATACAGTGCATTAAAGATGTAGAGGAGCTGACTCCACAAAGATAAGGTAAAAGGAAATATAACGCCATTTTGAAGGAATAGCAAGTAAATGGCTGGGATTCACAGGGTATAAAGGGAGATAGTATCAAATAAATATGGGAAGGCAGATTGATAGCAGGTTGCAAAAAGCATTAAATTCCAAACTGAGAGTTGATATGTCATCCTTGAGTTAATAGGGAACCAATGAAGATTTTTGAGCAATGGAATAATATAACAAATTATATTTAGAAAGATTATTTAGTCAATTTGGGATAGCAGAGATTGGAAAAGGGAGACACTAGGAATTAAAATCCAATTCAGATGCTATTGAGATAAGAAGCTAGAAGTAGGGTAATAATTATGTGAATGGAGAGAAAAATGTGATGATTGAGAAAGAAAGATGCTTAACAAAGCATCACTAGTGAGGATAAGACCAATGAAAAATTCACTGAAAAAAAAGAATCTATAGTTCAGATCACTGTCAAAATATGAGATTATAGTCAATGAGCAGTT
Source organism: Gracilinanus agilis (assembly GCF_016433145.1). Lineage (NCBI taxonomy): Eukaryota > Metazoa > Chordata > Mammalia > Didelphimorphia > Didelphidae > Gracilinanus > Gracilinanus agilis. The sequence continues at coordinate 2,996 of NW_025379584.1, forward strand.
TAGAACACCTCAAAGGTCCTCACTCACAAACCAAATTTGGATTATGATGACCTATTTTACACTGACTCTTGAGTCTAATTCCTGTCCCATGAAGTACCTTCTCTTTGATGTAAAACACTGACCAGAGTTATTCCTTTAGTGTTCATTTTGAGCAATCAATGAGCCAAATTTTATCTAAAACATATTGTACTCACTTCTGTTTGGATATATCTGGTCATAGAAGATGTCCTATTGATTTTCTACTGGCAGTTTTATATAACAGCTTTTGAAGATAAACTGACCTTGGGTTATTTGTATTGTGTATAAACAGCCACATGACCTTTATAAAAAAGACACAACTTAATCCAAAACGAAGAGGACTTTGAGGATAGCTTTTAAGATTGGGACTTCAATTTTGTTTGGACTATTGTAGTAACCTTTAGGATCTAAGACAAACGCCTCATCATAACTTGGTCTCTTTTTCTAGTACTCTTACACCTTATTCCCTTCCATGTATTCTATGATCCAGCAACATTGGTCCACATTTACTTCTTCCTACAGAACACTTCATTTTCCTTTCTCTTTTGCCTTTGCATCAGCTTTCCCCCATGTTTGGAATGTTCTCCTTTTTTGCTCCTGTCTCCTAGATTCGCTGGCATATTTCAAGAATCTGTTGAAATCTCACCTTCTGTTGGAGTTGTTTCCAAGTCCTGTTCCATCCTCCCCCTCCCCAGGTGCTAAAAGCTGCTCCTTTTCATTGTCTTCTATCTACTATCTATATTTTTATTGTTTTTTTTTTAAATTCTTTTTACAAGGTACATGTTGGTACACTTTTCAATAATGATTTTCTGATATTTTGTGATCCATGTTCTTTCCCTTACGCACCTCCCCCTTCTAATAGAGGTCATATATGTGTTATTATGCAATACATATTTCCATGTCTATCATATTGTGAAAGAAAAGATATGTCATTTTCTTTAAAGAAAAAAATTAATGGAGGAAATAAAGTGAAGAATGGTATGTTTTCATCTGCATTTAGACTTTGTCAGTTCCTTCTATAGTAATGGGTAAGCTCTTTTTTTGAAATTTTTATTGTGAATGCCTTAGAGTTATCCTGGATCCTTGCACTGCTGATAATGGTTAAGTCACTTCTTTCTAATGTTTATATATTTTGAATATATTTAGTTATTTCCTTGTTGGTTGCCTCATTAGAAAGTGATCTGAGTGCAGTCATTGTTTTGGCCTTTGTTCAGCCAGCATATTATACAACCAATAGTAAATGATTGATAAATATTTGTCATCTAACCTTGATACTGCCAATATTAATTCATAATTCATATATAAAGCACAATCGTAGTGAATTTTTTTGGTGGGGGGAGACTCAGAGATCATAATTTTCTAAAAGTCTCAGAGCTAGTATATGCCACAGGCATCAAACAAACAAAAACTTTAACCTGGCCTTTGCTGACTCCAAGGTTTTACTATCATTCATCTGGTAATTGTGAGTGATACTATCTCATATCTATCACATATGGCTCCTGGGGTAGCATCACTCTTAGATTATTCCATGATTTTCCCCTCAGATGACTCATTACCTTTAGACAACTTGCTTCATGGAATAATATAATGAGAGCTTGCCTGGTAATCATATTCAAAATGCATAAGACAAAGACTGAGTGCAGCCCTGTGAGACAGTAGGATTCCCAAAGAGGCAGGGAAATATGAGAGAATATAGCATTTTTCTTGATTGGCTATAGCTGACAATATTCCTGTCCCCACTGTACCATAAGCCAAGGTACATCTCAAAGAATCTAGCTTCCTCTTCTTAAAGTTAAACAATCTCTCTTCCTCTCCTCCCCCCCCCAGATTCCTCATCTCTAAGGCTAGAAGTAAAGGTCAGGGAGGCAGGACAATTGAACTTCAGGACAGGGATGGCACTGCTGGAATCAAGGGTGCTGACAAAGGCAAGGGAATTTCCCTTTGATTCTTCTTGTAGTAAGTGTATACAATTGAAGGGATACAGCACTACTGTCTCAGTGTTGTTATAGGCTGGTCTACAATAATTCTATTTTAGAGTTTAATATCTTAGAAAAATAGCCAGCAGAAGATTCAGGTTAGCTTCCTGTATGTTGTGATAGTCTAGCTTTAGGAGCCTAATTTTCCTGTGTCATTTGCTCTGTGTGCCTATGTTGTATTCATTCATGCTTTTTTGTGTTTCTGGAGAGATCCTTAGGTTGAAGGGAACTGTCCAAGGTCTATGTTCCTGGGAATACTAAAAGACAGGCTACTGCTGGAATTCAAAAGGGTTTGTACAACTGCATTTTGGCCAGTGCTTTCTCAGAAGTTTCTTGTCTCTTTAATTGTACCTATGTTAGAAGTTTCACAGACATTGATGTCAGTGGTTATGAGACACTGACATCAGGGTCCAAGGCATTCTCTTTCATTGGTCTTATACCTCTATAATCTTGAGGAAAGAGTCTGAAGACTTAAGCACTAAAGACCAACTTTCTCTTGTTCTATAATTTTGCTTCAGGATTATGCCAGTCAAATCAAATCAACAATTAAGTACCACCAATATGCTTCTGATCATAGAAAAGGTTGAAAGTATGTCTCTAAGTAGTTTTCAAGCTAGATCAGGAGAAGGAGACAAGGTTTTAAACCAGTGATTCCCAAAGTGGGCACTACCTCCCCCTGGTGGGTGCTGCAGCGATCCAGGGAAGCAGTGATGGCCACAGGTGCATTTATCTTTCCTATTAATTGCTATTAAAATTAAAAAAAATAATTTCCAGGGGGCTAAGTAATATTTTTTTTCTGGAAAGGGGGCAGTAGGGCAAAAATGTTTGGGAACCACTGTTTTAAATGAACAATACAAAGTAAACCATTATCATTTGAAAGACAACAGAGTATAGAGCACAAAGGATTGGCCTGTATTCAAGTTCTGACTCTGCTATATGCCATCTTTGAGATAAGTAGAACCAAATTCAAATAGATCACTATGGCTGAATCACTATGACTGAATATTGACCTGGAAAATCATGTATTAACATTTTATTGTCACTCATTTCAATCATGAGCTATTTGAATTTTTCTTGGAAATGATATTATAGTGGTTTGCCATTTCTTTTTCCAGTTCATTTTATATGTGAACAACTGAGCAAATATGGTTAAGTAACTTACCCAGAGTCACACAACTATTAAGAGTCTGAGACAAGATTTCAACTCATAATGTTGAGTCTTCCTGACTCAACCTATAGGTTTGGCACTATATCTGCTACACCACCTAAAATTATCTGTTTTCTATTGTATTTTAATTATTTTAAAAATAAATTCCAATTATTTTTTTTATTTTTGTTCAGGTCTCACTTGAGAGTAATGCTGGGTGCAATGTGACCTGTGACTGAGATAAGTATTTGACACCTCTCTGTTAAATCAGTGATATAACATTTAAATGCTTTGTACAACTCTTTAGGACTATAAATTATAGATGTGTTGCCAATCTGCATCATTAGAGAGAGAAAACATACTGGGAATTCCCTATAGATAGATGTATGAGTGTATATATGTCAGTGTGTGTGTGTGTGTGTGTGTGTGTGTGTGTGTGAGAGAGAGAGAGAGAGAGAGAGAGAGAGAAAGAGAGAGAGAGAGAG
>NW_025379585.1:0-6590 GCF_016433145.1 Gracilinanus agilis
CTCTCTCTCTCTCTCTCTCTCTCTCTCTTTCTCTCTCTCTCTTTCTCTCTCTCTCTCTCTCTCTCTGTCTCTTCTTCCCTCCCTCACCTTCTCTCTCTCCTTCTTCCTCTCATATTTTATCTTACAGATCAGGGAAGTGATTCATTCATGATTACCCAACTAGAAAGTGTCAGAGGCAAGATTCAAACCCAAGCCTCTGGATTCCCAAGTCCATTGTTCCCTCCCCACCACCACTGGCACCATTCTCCCTTGCAGCTTTAGCTAACAATCCTCAGGTTTAAACTCCAGAGCTAGACAGGGCAGAAAGCAATTTCTGCCAAAGGGAATTCTACCCTTGAACTTGTCTTCCCCCATTCGCTGGTCTTGACTCAGCTCAGACTTTTGCCTTATAGGTCTTAAGGTGGAGGGGGGCCCCCCATTTTACCCGATCTTCCCTCTGCCTTTCTGACTGACCTGGGGTGATCAGCCAGATAAGCTGGAAAATAAAATTGATTTATGTCTGCTCATGTCAATTTGTACATGCACCCAGAGGCCCTGGGCAAGCAGGGTTGGGGGAGAAAGGGAGGGTTAACTCGATAAATCAAAAAATAAACCAAGCAGATCTTATAGAATACCTCTGTGGTGTCTGTGCCCCATAAGCCCAGGAATGTAGCAGGTGACTCGGTTACTGAGAGCCTGAGCTCATGCCCGTTGGTTTTATTTAAAATTATAACAGATAAATCTGACTCTATCTATTGACTCTTCAACTTTGGGGAATTTGAAAGGGAAAATGGGGGTGGCAAGAGGGAAATCACTGAGAGCTTCACTGACGGAGGTAGCAAAGCCCCCCAGAAGCAAACACAGAGGAGGGAGAAAACTGATAAAAAAAAATAGTTTATGACCAAAATTTCCTCCTTCTCCTATTCCAGAGACACACAACACCCATCTCCCACCTGAATCACAAAGTTCCAGCCACTTCCATTTTCCACGTCTACGCCTCGAATCCCTAAGAGGCACGTCGGGCCATGGATTATAAATGAGGGAACTCAGCCTAAATGCTCTAGCCGCTAGACCAGGGTTTCCCCGAGTGCCACCCCTGCTTTAAGAGGGCCGGGGTCTTTTATGTTGGATGCTGCTGTTCCCAGAGTCTAAAGTGGCCCTGAGTGCGATGTAAAGGAAACAGATCTGTGGCTGGTAAATTATTTATGGAGAGCAACAGGGAAAGGAATCAAGAAGAGCTACAGAGAGTGTTCAGATAAAGAAACTCGGGCTGTGGGGCAAGACAGAAAGGCCAAAATAAGGGATCAAAGGCAGGAGGAAAACCTGAGAAAATCTAAATGTCTTGAGCAACATAGTGGGGTGGATGGAGCGTCTGCCTGGAGTCAGGAAGATCTGAGTTCAAATACAATCCTTGGATGCTTACCAGCTGTGTGACCCTGGGCAAGTCACTTAAACTCCCTCTGTCTCCATTTTCTTATTTGTAAAATGGGTTTACTAATAGCACTACTTTCAAGCAAAAGCTTTAAAAGCAAATCCTTCTTTGTACTCTTCTCTAACTTGGAAGGGCCAAGTTTTAATTATTCGTCACAAAATAGTTGACACAAGGATCAAAAGGAAATATTGTTGTGAGAATAAAATGAGTTAATCATTGTAAATGCTCAGCCCCCGTAACCTGCACATAGCAAATGCTATATAAATCTCAGCTATCATTCTTGTCCACTTTCTAGCTTTGTGACCCTGGGCAAGTCACTTAACCCTGTTTGCCTCAGTTTCCTTATATTTAAAATGAGCTGGAGAAGGAAATGGCAAATTGTGCCATTATCTTTGTCAAGAAAAACCCAAATGGGGTCATGAAGAGTTGGACACAACCGAATGACAACAGCATAATTGCACATCCTTCATAAGGATCAGGATCACATTAAGTGAGATGATATAATGCTAAGTACAACAACAATCATTTTTATTAACTAGCAAAGATTTGGTGCTTTACGATTTGCAGAGCTCTTTCCACAGGCTGAGACCAGCCTGCTCATGTCTATTTGTACAAGTACCCAGAGACCCTGGGCAAGCAGGATTGGGAGAGAAGGGGAGGGTTCACTCAATAAGTCAAAAAATAACCCAAGCAGATCTTGTAGAATACCTCTGTGCATGGGGGCAGCTGGGTAGCTCAGTGGATTGAGAGTCAGACCTAGAGATGGGAGGTCCTAGGTTCAAACCCGGCCTCAGATACTTCCCAGCTGTGTGACCCTGGGCGAGTCACTTGACCCCCATTGCCCACCCTTACCACTCTTCCACCTAGGAGTCAAAACACAGAAGTTAAGGTTAAACAAACAAACAAACAAACAAAAATAAACAAAAAGGCAGCAATAAAAAAATTTATTAAAAAAAAAAAAAAAGAATACCTCTGTGCTGTTTGTGCCCCATAAGCCCAGGAAAGTAGTAGGCGGCTTAGTTACTTCAAAGGAACTAGGAGAGTATTTTAGGATGCAACTTGACTTGGAAAAATAAAACCTTCCAAATGGAAGTGACCCCTCTCCATCAACTGGTCCAACCCCTCCATTTTACAGAAGTGGTTCTCTGATCATGTTAAGGGACTTGCCCAAGGTCACACATTGAGGGTGACAGAATTAGGGGTCCAAGCTATTGACAGATTCCTGCTACCTCCCACTAAACCTTTAGAAAAACATGCTCACTCACAGCATATAAAGAGGAAGTTTGAAAAGCACATATTTCTCAGCACTCCTCTCTAACTTCCAAGGGCAGAGTTTTACTTATTTGCCACAAAAAGGTTAACACAAGGTTCTAAAGGCAGCTTGGGGTGAAGAGGAAAGAGCATGTGACTTTGTTCTAGAAGTTTCAAGTTCAAGTACCAACTGACACTTCCATTTAGCCTCAAGATGTTTCCTTTCTTCTCTGACTTCCTACCATTTAGTTTCTAGCCAGCTCTCTGAAATATATGTTAAGCTTTTGGGTAAATTGTGCTAAAGATACTAAAAGGATTTAGTGCGGATAATACCGTGCTTCTGAACAAAGGCAGAATAGTAGAGTAGATGGACAGAGCTGGGTATTTAAATGTAACAAACTAATTTAAGTTTTTAAAATTAAATGAATAATTTTTTTTAAATAGAGTGGATCAAAAGCTGGCCTTGGAGTCAAGAAGACTTGAGTTCAAGTCCAACTTGTGCCATGTTCTGGTTACATAACCATAGACACCTCCTAGTATTTCCCCTTCCCCAGAAATTCTCAGATAATAAATTAGGGATCTTAATTGGGAGAGCAAGTTCTCTACTTCTACAGTATAATCATACATCCAGTCCAAAAATAAACAAAACCACAAAGCACTATACCCCCAGGGACAGTACGATTTCTACCAACACAGATTCTAATCCCCACCCATCCGCCATGTTTCTTGAAGTGCCATAGGGGAAAAAATATATCTGTTGACCACCCCCCTTCTGTTAATGAGCCTCTACAATTTATGTTGGTCATTCAAAAATTTTTTGAAAACTACCTCCTCCAAGCCACGAGCATCTGAAGATCCAAAGAAAATGCCTCTGGCTTCAGTGAGCTTCCATTCCACTAGGACGGTACCCCATGAACACATTTAAGTAAATAAAAACTACACAGAAAATAAATGCAACATGATTTCAGGGAATGGCCCCAACCATCCTGGGATCAGAGGGCACGCTTGAGCTGGGCTTTGAATGAAGCCAGGGCTTCTCAGAGGTGGGGGTAAGGAGGGAAAGCATCCCAGGAATAAAGACGGAATGTCGTGTACAAGGAACCATGAAATGGAAAATGCATGACGGGGAGTAACATGTTATAAGTCTGAAGAGACAGGTTGAGACCAACTGAGAAGGGTTTTCAATGCCCAACAGAGAAGGCAGGAGGGACCCAAATGGCAAATATATCACCAGTCTCTGAACTGGAGCTGTGCTTGGAGTCTTTCCAGCTTGGGGTATCTGCCAGAGCTCTTAGTGGGGCTGCCTAAGCTGAGAACCACAGTGAGGCACTGGAGAAGGACTAGAATAGAAGATGCCGTGCGCAGGAACCCTAAATTACAAACTTCAAAAATGATAAATCGTGTTTGAAAGCCTATTTCTTTTTTAAATCTACCTGAAGTGGACCTTAATTAACTGCACATTCTAGTGTGAATTTCCCCTTATGAGATCAGTCAGTATGTTGATAAGAATGTTTTAAGTGCTTTCTAATGCCAGGCACTGTGCTAAGATTGTGCTAAGACTGAGAATATAAAGAGATGCAAAAGGCAGTCCCTGCCCTCTAGGAGTTCACCAGCTAGCAGGGGAGATCAGGTTTAGAGATGGAAGAAACCCTGGAGGTTTTCTCATCCAGCCCCTTCATTTTGCAGAGGGGGAAACAGAGACCTAGAAACTTGCCCAAGTTCATACATAGAACAAGTGGCAAAAGTGGAATTTGAACCCTTGTCTTCTGAGTCCAACATCAGTGATCTCTCCCTGTACCACAATACTTCTTTACTCCTTCTTTGACCCAATTACATATTGAAGTTTCTTTGGAAATGAATGGCAGTTAGGATGAAGGGAAGTCTGGACACGGGTCATCCTGGATCAGGTTTCCTAATGGTGCCCCACTTCATGCAGTCACTTCCAACTTTGGTGTGGATTTGGGGTAAACCCTCCATAGACCCTCGTAAGCAAGAACAAATGTTTGTTAGGCTTCTGGGCACAGCTGGCAGGACTAGCTGAGGCAGGATACCCCCATGCAGTTAGCTATGACCTCCGTCCTCAGCGAGTTTACATTCTATTATTCTACCACATTCTACTATTATTCTACAAATAATCATTTATTAAGTGCGTTCTGTATGCCAGGCACTGCGATAAGCACTGGAGATAGAGAAAAAAGGCAACTGCACTGTCCCTGTCCTCAAGGAGCTTGAATTCGAATGGAAGACTACTGTGTACAAACAAAAGAGAGCCAGGATAAGTTGGCGATAATCTCAGAGGGAAAACACCTCTGATAAGTGGTGGAGTTTTAACTGAGACTTGAAAGAGGCCAGGAGACAAAAGTGAGGAAGCATCAAATCGCAATCAATCAGTTCACATTTATTATATTATATATAACATATCATTACACATCATATATTATTGTACATTGTAAAATAATATGACATAAATATATATTATAGTACATTATAATATATAAGCATATATTATAAAATATGTTGTTTATGTATATTATTATATGTAATATAATAATTTAGAAATTAAGCACCTCCTGTGTTCCAAGCACTGTATTAAACCTGGGCATACAAAAGGAGGCAAAAAACAGTCCAGTCGTCAAGGAGCTCACGTGCAAACAAATATATGCAGGAGAACTAGGAAATAATTGATAGAGGGAGGGCACTGGTGTTAAGAGGGGTTGGGAAAGGCTTCCTGTAGGAAGGGAGATCTTAGTTGGGACTTAAAGGAAGCCAGTATTCGGAGTGGAAGAGAGAAGTCTTCCAAACATGGGGACAGCCAGAGAGAATGTCCAGAGCCAAAGGATGGAGGTGTCTTGTTGGTAGAACAGTCAGGAGGCCAGTGTCACCGGATTGAAAAGTATGCGTCCAGCGGAAGGTATGAGACTGGAAAGATGGTAGGGGTCTGAGTCAGGAAAGCCTTTGAATGACAAACAGAACGTTTAAAATTATTCCTGGTAGCCATAAGAAGCCGTTGGAGCTTGAGTAAAGGGGTGCACAGGGTGAGTAAGACCTTCACTTTAGGAAGACCACTTTGGTGGCTGTATGGGGGATGGATTGGTGTGGAGAGAGACTTGAAGCAGGAAGACGGCTCCAACCCCAGCAACCATAACAATAATCCAGGCGTGAGGTGATGAGGGTCTACGCCAGAATGGTGGCAATGTCAGAAGGGAGAAGTTGTATTGGAGAGATGCTACCAAGATGATGCAACCAAGTTGCCTTGGCAACAGCTTGGATATGGGAGGTGAACGATAGTGAGGAATCCAGGACTTGAGCCTGAGGGACAGAGAAGACAGTGATGCCCCTGACCTTAATAGGGAAAGAAGTGGGGAGAGATAATGAGTTCCGTGACAATGCCCGGCCATTATATGGAATATCTTATTCAAGGAGTAGTAGGGGGACCAGTATCATGGAAGAGAATTATATGTAAGGAGATAGGAAAGGTAGGAAGAAACTAAGTCATAACGGGCTTTAAAAACCAGATTTTATATTTTAATTTGGAGGTAATAGGAAGCCACTTAAGTTTATTAGATCAAGGGGGGGAAAGAAGAATATGTTCACATCTGTGCTTTAGGAGCTGAGTGGAAGATAAGATGAGGGTGAAGAAAGATGCTGCTGTAATCCAGGTGTGAGGTGAGCTAGTAGCAAGCCAGGAGCCTAAAATCGCCTAAAACTTCAGCCTTAGCTACCTTGGCTTCTGGTTAGCTAAATTAACTGGCCAGAAATGCCATTAAAGAATAATGAATTGGAATACATGTCATATAATGGAAAGAGCACTTTCTTTGGAACCCACAGGACACAGGTTCAAATTCCTCCTTTGAAACTATCAGTGTGTGGGGGCAGCTGGGTAGCTCAGTGGATTGAGAGCCAGGCCTAGAGAAGGGAGGTCCTAGGT
>NW_025379586.1:0-3564 GCF_016433145.1 Gracilinanus agilis
TATATATACATATATATATATATATAAATTTTTTCTTGTCTCTGCATTTTTACTTGGCATTAATTCATCCAAAACATAGCAATAGTTTTCTGAATTTTTTATATTCATAATTTCTTATGACAAAAATAATAATGTAATATAACCACATAGCAGAATTTGTTCAGCCATTCCTAAGGAAAGCTTGTTTCAAGTTATTTTTGCTTCCAAAAAGAATGCTTTTTCCAAATAAATATTTTCTAAATATTCTAAATTTCTAAATATTCTAATAATATTTCTAAATATTATACAGATCTATATCACTTTAAAATTGGCAAAGTTTTCAATATTATCTTATTTATTGATGAACAAGAGTTATATGAACAAACTGAGCCATCTTCCTTAGCCAATCAAGCCTCAAAGAGTTTCAATAACTCTTAAAATAACTAGTCTAACATACAAAGGGATAGGACCTTAAGACAATCTAGCCCAATCTATATGAAAGAGCCCTATTAAATTACTTTTGTCTTGGTTTTGCACAATTCTGCATATTGTCAAGTTTTCAGAATCATAGAATTTGGAAAAAATACCTAGTAGCTTCTTAAATTAAACAACATACAAAATGAAGAAACCAATAATATTTGGGCTTTTTCTTCCCCTTCAGCCTGATTCATCTATATCTTTTATCATAACTCATATTATGTAGACATATTTACCTTTGTACATTCAGAGATAATAAAAGACTTTTTTGTAGGGCTTAAATTTGTTTTCATGATAACAGCCTTGTGAGATAATATAAGCATTATTAATACCAAATTATGGATGAAGAAGTCAAACTTCAGAGAGTTTATCCTTGTCCAGGGAAAAAATTCTGGAGAAAGAATTTGAACATTGACCTCTACTGACTCCATTTTCAGTGTTCTTTCCATGATATCATGGTATTGTCATTTTCCTTTTCCTTCCATATTTAGCTTCCCTGAAAATTCATTATTATCTCCCCTTATATTTTAAATGATGAAGACCTCACAGTTCTAGTCCAAAATGTGGGGCTTGTGAGGTAGCATTTTTGTTGGTAGGTAATGAAGCATCCTTCATGTTGTCCTACCCACAGATTCTCCAATCTTAAAGATTCCTAGGCCTTTGGTTAGTACCTAGTGGTTTAAATTAATGTGCTCTAAAAAATATAAACATTTTGAATCCTATCCAATATTGTATTCAATATCCAAATATGCATTTTACTATCCAGGAAACTCAGTCTCCCTAGCTGTAATTTGACAAAGCCTACCAAGTTAGCCAGTTGGCACAGTGGATAGAGTGCCAGGCTTGGGATAAAGAAGAGCTGGGTCCAAGTACAGCCTCAGACATTTATTGCCCAGGTATTTGACCCTGGGAAAAATCACTTTAACTCTGTTTGCCTGAGTTTCCTCATCTGAAAAATGATCTAGAGAAAGAAATGGCAAACTACTCCAGTATCTTTGCCAAGAAAACCACAAATGATATCACGAAGAGTCAGACATGGTGGAAAACAACTGACCAAAAAAGTCAGAACTAGATGATTACTGTGTTGCTATACTTTTATTTTGTTTAAATGTAAAGGACATTCAAAGTGGTAAAGCCCTTCTGTTTCTTCTTCATAACAGAAAACAGCATCTTAGAAATATAACTGAAATGAAATTCAAAACTCGTTTCTATCTAGAAATTACCAAATGTCCTTTCAATGAGTATCTTTAAAAATTTTTGATACTTAAGAAAATGATGCTTATCTCTTGTTGCTCTTCTGTCTTTTAATTCATACAAAGACAGAAGGTAAGGGGTTTAAAAGACATAAAGAAGAAAATGATAGCATTGGCCTATCTTTTCAGCATCAAATATAATATTTCTGCTTGTTTTAATTTGTCCTTTATTACAAAATAAATATTTTCATAACAGACATATACCAAGAATGTGTATTGGCACTGTTGAAACACAGCAGTAGGCAGTGAGTGATTTATGAAATAGAAACTATACGTTCAGGGTAATATGATAATACTCTACATATGCAACTACTTCCATAAGAGTTGGCATAAAACATGTCTGGAAATTTCTTCTATATTTAGTATGCTATGTCTGTCTTTTCCTCCCCTTTAACTATTTCCAAATACAATATTTAATCTTTTTAAAATTGTCATCCATTGGCAGCATTTTCAAAAGGGTCCTTTCTGGCTCTAAAACTGATCAGTCAGAGGGTACCTTAGATATCTAATTTACTCCAAATCATGGAGTATTCTTGTCTCTGTAAAAAAACTCCATATACGTTGTGAAGTGAATGTATTTGTGCATCTATATCTATCTATATCTATATCTATATATACATATATATACACATTAAAGTATATAAAAGTATACATATAAATATATATGTATTTATAAAACATCAGTGGCTTCTGTATAATGCTTTCTATTTTAAAAAACATTATCATATGATTTCATTTATACCTGATTACAAGGTAATACAAATAACTTCCTCATCTTTCAAATTTTTAACCTAAGAGAAGTTTCAGAGATTTTCCCAAGTTTGTAAAACTCGAGCTGGGACTCAAATTCAGGTCTTCTGACAATTACACTATTGTGTTACACAGCCGTGTTTCTCATATATGTTCTTTTGTAAATGGTATGTATGTCTACCCATGCCAGATATGTGTGTTCTGTACTATATCTACATCGCTTGAAACTCCCTTTTCTCATGCAGATCAAAAGCCCATCTCGAACACAAAGCATTAGAGAGCCAGAATTCAGAAAAATGCAGTCTGTTGCCCAGAGTCCTTCAGTCAGGAGCAGTAGCAGAGGTGAGACTTGAATACAGGTCATCCTGCATCCAAGGTTAATCCTCTACCTTTTTTTCTTCTTGTTGTTAACCATTTCTGAAAAGGTCCTTCCAACTGAAGGCACAACGCTTTATCTTCTATGCTACCTGTCTGACCCAGCATTTTCTCTTAAATATCTCTGAATTTTATAACTATAAAATATTTCAATTAATTAATGATTCTTTAAAATTAAAGTTTCCTGGGGGCAGCTGGGTAGCTCAGTGGATTGAGAGCCAGGCCTAGAGATGGGAGGTCCTAGGTTCAAATCTGGCCTCAGACACTTCCCAGCTGTGTGACCCTGGGCAAGTCACTTGACCCCCATTGCCTACCCTTACCAATCTTCTGCCTTGGGGCCAATACACAGTATTGACTCTAAGACAGAAGGTAAGAGTTTAAAAAAAAATTAAAGTTTCCTTTCCTCTAGGGAAGGGGAGCTAGGTGGCACAGTGGATAGAGATCCTAAATTAAAATCCAGTCTCAGACACTTTCTAGCTGTGTTAGTCAAGTTACCCTGTTTGCCTTAGTTTCCTCATCTGTAAAATGAGACGGAGAAGGAAATGACATGCCACTTCAATATCTTTGCCAAAAAAACGCAACACAAATGAGATCATAGGAAGTCATATAAAACTGAATGATTCAGCAATAAATATAAGCAAAGAAAAAAAGAAAATTCATTTAAGGACTAAATATAGAAATATTTAAAAATAGAATATAAAATATTTTTATTTTATATATACATATATAA
>NW_025379587.1:0-8485 GCF_016433145.1 Gracilinanus agilis
GTCTTGAGAGATCATTACCTTCCAATTGCTCAATTCTAGCCTTTAGGTATTGATTTTCGGCTATAATCTTTTGGTTTTTGGCCATAATCTTCTGGTTTTTGGCCATGATGTTCTGGTTTTCGGCCATAATCTTCTGGTTTTCGGCCATAATCTTCTGGTATTCCTTTTCAATCTGGTCATTTCTGGTGTTCAATTGCAAGATTTTACCTTTTAAACAGTTATTTTCTTGCCAGATCTCTTCCATTTTCCTCAAAATCTCAGTTTTGTACTCTTCCATAGCTTGTGAGGAGTTTTCCTTATTTGAGGAGGGTCCGGATGCTTTTTTGTTCTCCTCCTCTGTCTGCACTGGTTCCCCACTCAGGGTTTCAGAGCCTTCGCTCACGCTCTGCCTCCACCCGTGCCTCTGCCTGTGCCCGTGCTCTGTGCCCGTGCTCTGCGTCCGCGCTCAGAGTTCGTGCGCGTTCTTTAGCTTTTTAGGGTCCTAAATCTTGCTGCTCTCAGGAACAGGCCCTGGAACTGCCAGTGACTCAATGGGTGCCTCAAACTTGCTTTATTTCTTTTTAGCTGGCTTTGTCGCTATAGGTGTTGTGTGTGGAGGGGGTGGGGTGGGGTGGTTGCTCAGCCCGCGATTTAGTGAAAGCTGTTTCACCCCTTTATAGCATGGAAATGTCCCGTTTCCACATACCTTCTGCACTGCACCCTGTTGTGGGGTCCCTCCGTTCATCTGGACTTGTTTTTATGTCCCCTTCAGGAGTCTTATATGTTTCGGTCAGGAGAGGTTAAGAGCTGCTTTTTACTCTGCCTCCATCTTAACCAGGAAGTCTGAAATTCTCTATTTTTTAAACCACATATATCTACTATATAAAGTCTGTCACATATTGCAAAATAAACTTATTGAGGGTCCAACTCACTACAGTCATTGAAAGAGAAGCAGACTGTAAGATAAAATAATAAGTTGAGGAATTTATTAGAGGGGTAGGCATAGTTGATTCTTGGGTCTTTTTTAAAAAAATGTTTACCTTCTGACTTAGAATTGATACTAAGTCTCATTTCCAAGTCAGAAGAGCAGTAAGGGCTAGGCAATTCAGGTTAGGTGACTTACCCAGAGTCATACAGCTCAGAAGTCATGAGTCCCTTTTTTTTTGTCACTAAAGCAATAACAACTGAAGTAGAAAGGTAAAAGCAGAAAGTAGACCCAAAGCTAGCTCTTTCTTCCCTTTAATGCACACAGGCTCATTCTATCTAGCTTCAGCATACCATACCATACTGTACCATCTCTCTGTATTGCTCCCCAGATCCCCCTATTCACAGGTACCAACCAAAGTATAGTGGGCAACCTCTCTTTTATCATATGTGTGTATTAAGTCTATAAGGGTGACTAAAGTATATTTTTAGTCAGTCCTCCTTCTTTTGGGGACCACTGTCCTTTTTATCTTGTAGCAGTAATTATAAGTCTACATAGTGGGAATAAGCTAAAAAGATGCTGAATAGAATTTGAATGAGAATTATAATAATAGAAAAATAAGTGATTCAGGCAGCTCTTTCTACTTGTGAGATCAATTAGTCTAATTTTATTAATTTTATTAAGTACTGTATATTACAGATACAAAGATATCCTTCCTATCAGTGAGTTTATATTATATTGGGAATAATAGCATGTATAAAATATATGCAAAATAAAACAAGGTAGTTTAGGTAAGGAGGGCCCTAGGAGTTGGGATGAAAGAAAAGTCCTAAAGAATAAACATATAAAACACTGTACTGGGGTAGCGAGGTGGCACAGTGGATAGGGCACTGGATTTGGAATTAGGAAGACTCATCTTTGTTCAAATCTGGCCTCAGACACTTACTATGTGGGTGATCCTGAGCAAGTCACTAGCCTCTCTTTGCCTAAAAAAAAAAAACAAGAAGGAAGAAGATTCTGGGTAGGATGACCGAAATGAACATGAGCATCTGGCTGCAAAGAAGTGACTGCATTGCCAACTGAATGCCCAGAAGTTCCAAAGCCAAACAAAAGCTTAGAAAGCCACAATGAAAGGGCCCTTCTGAGAAGAGTATTGCAGGACCCACCAACCAATCAGTCAATAAGCATTTATTAATGCCAAGTGCTGGGCTGTTCTTGTTATTGAATCATATTCAACTCTTTGTGACCCCATTTGGTGTTTTCTTTACCATTTCCTTCTCCAGTTGATTTTATAGATGAAGAAACCAGGGCAGACAAAGTGAAGTGATATGCCCACGGTCACACAGCTAATAAGTAATCTGAGACCAGATTTGAACTCAGGACGATGAGACTTTCTGACTCACAGCCCTGTTTCTGTCCACTCTACCAGCTGCCCTATGTACTAGAGAAATAAAGATAAAAAACAGTATCTGCACTTGAGGAAATTACATTCTATCAGGGGAAACCTATATGCAAAAAAGTAAATATAAAATATGTAGAAAGTAAATTCAAAGTAATTTTTTTCAGGATGAGGGAAGACATTATCTTCTGAAGGAATTGAGAAAGGAATCTAGGAGTTCTAAGCGGAAGATATAGAATGAATGCATTTGGGGCATGGAGAATCACAGAAAAATGGGAGATGGAGTGTCACATGTCAGGAGTAAGTAACTAGACCTATTTGACTGGATCATAGAGCGTCTGAGGGAAATTATGTATATTGTGCCTGGGATAATAGACTAGAACCAGAATGTGAAGGGCTTTAAATGCCAAACAGCAAAAAACTGGAAAACGAGGGTATGCCCTTCAATTGGGGAATGACTGAACAAATTGTGGTATATGTTGGTGATGGAATACTATTGTGCTCAAAGGAATAATAAACTGGAGGAATTCCATGTGAACTGGAAAGACCTCCAGGAATTGATGCAGAGTGAAAGAAGCAGAGCCAGAAGAACATTGTACACAGAGACCAATACACTGTGGTAAAATCGAATGTAATGGACTTCTGTACTAGCAGCAATGCAATGACCCAGGACAATTCTAAGGGATTTATGGAAAAGAACGCTACCCACATTCAGAGGAAGAACTGCAGGAGTGGAAACACAGAAGAAAAACAACCGCTTGAATACATGGGTTGATGCAGACATGATTGGGGATGTAGACTAGAAAGAACCACACCAATGCAACTATCAATAATATATAAATAAGTCTTGATTGACGACACATGTTAAAACCAGTGAAAATGTGCATTGGATAAGGGGGAGTTGAAGGAGGGGTGGAGGGGAAAGTAAAAGCATGAATCATGTAACCATGGAAAATTTTTCTAAAAAAAAATATTTAAATCCTAACAAAAAAATAAATGCCAAACAGAAGATTTTCTATTTACTCCTGAGACTCAGTGAAGGCTATACTTTAGGAATAGCATCTTAGTATTCTGAAAGAACTTTAAGAAAGAGCTGAAAAGTGGGTATGAGAACAAGAAAAGAATAACTATTCCCCTGCTGAAGGATTGAATATGAGTCCTTTCTCCTTTTTATAATCCAATTCTATGCTTAATTGCTCACTGTCAACCTGATGTTTACAGGCAAAATGAAGACTCTTAATGGAGAGAGAGCTAGAAACATACCAAATTTATATATTTTCAGCATTTCCCGGGTTGGGGAAGAGGGGTGGAAATTAGCCATGGTGATTCAGAGAAACATTCATGACTGAATCCATTCTATACAAGACTGGAGTTGCTGTTCTAATTCATGGATTACATTTATAAATACCTTTTTCCAAGGTCCCATTCTTCTGCAATGAATAGAAACGCTGCCTTAACTAGAACAGTCCTCTTAGGGTCAGAAAATCAATGTTGTCCCATTTACTATAAAGCAGAGATTGGGGAGGAAATAGAACAGTCTTCAAAGTTTCCCTTAAGCCATAAGGGATGTAGTTGTTGAACCTGAATCAATTCTTGTCTAGCTATATCTCTGTCACATGGGCTTTGTAGCCCTTTAAATATTTTGACCACCATCATAAAATTTTGCTTCTTAGTTGAAGCGGTACACATAGTAACATCAACCAATCCTTAACTGAATGAGGAATATCAACCTACTCCATCCATTCCAAGTGCAGAAAATCCTACACTGTGTTATCCTCTAAAAGTAAGCACGTATCAAGAACAGAATTCAAGCCTCGGTCTTCTGCCTCCTCATCCAGAGCTCTTTCTATTTTCCATTTGTGGAAATTCCATTCCATTCTTTCTATGTACTAATCTGTCTCATTCTTTTTATTTCCAAAGGATTAAGTTCCCACATATTTAAAAATATGTAATATTTTTACATGGAGGGATGTCATATTGTCTAATAACTTTGCATTTTCCATCTGTAACATCTTTTTTCTCCTTTCT
This sequence comes from Gracilinanus agilis, assembly GCF_016433145.1. NCBI lineage: Eukaryota > Metazoa > Chordata > Mammalia > Didelphimorphia > Didelphidae > Gracilinanus > Gracilinanus agilis. The sequence continues at coordinate 4,332 of NW_025379587.1, forward strand.
CCAAGCAGCAAAAAAAATCTACTTTTATGATTTGAAATAAAGATCATGAGGAGTAGGTAATCTCTGTTCCTGATAATGCTTGGTATTTGAAGAGCAAGCAATCCTGTATGGAATGTATGCTTTCTTGAGGGCAAATATTGTTTCATTTTTGTCTTTGTATCCCCAGGGCCCAGTACATAATGGGCACTTAATAGATAAATGCTTCTCAACTGGTTTATTGAATCCAAAAGCAAGCTGGCTTTATTTTATTTATTACGGCCTCATAAAACATATCCCCTGATACTCTACCTTTCCAACCCAGATAGTTGTTGCTAAAGTCACCATTTGGGGAGAAAGCACCTATCTAACTTATACAAAGCAAAACATGAGAATGGGGAATCAGAGAAGGAAAATACAAATGTATTTTGTCTTCATTCTCTGAAATGAAAGTGTATAACTAGGACAACGTTAAGGGAATCAGTTTACTTTCCCACATGTGGCAAACCTTCCCATTTGAGCTCTTTTAGTTGATGTAAATAATAATGCCATTTTTATTATATTGCTGTGATGCTACATATTTTATTTAACCTAATTTTATTCATGCTTGCTTTGGGATAAGGTCTAGATCATTCAGTAAAAATATACAGTAATAAGCCAATAAATATGACAACCCAAGTGAAACAGATGAATATTTACAAATATATACATTACTTAAATTAACAAAAAGGGAAATAGAATACTAGAATAATGCCACATCAGAAAAAGAAATTGAGTAAGCTATCAAAGAACTCCCTAATTAAGAATCCCCAGGACCAAACCAGATGGATTCAAAAGTGAATTTTATCAAACATTTGAAGAACAACTAATCCCAATACTGTATAAACTATTTGGGAAAATAGGCAAAGAAGGAATGCTTCTAAATTTCTTTTTTGGTGCTGATGCCTAAGTCAGAAAGAACAAAGACAGAAAAAAGAAAATTATAAGCCAATTTCCTTAATGAACATAGATGCAAAATTTTTGAATAAAATACTAGCAAGGAGACTACAACAATATATCACAAAGATCATTCACTATGAACAGGTGGCATTTATATCAGGAATGCAAGGCTGGTTTAATATTAGGAAAATTATCAGCATAATTGACTATCAGCATAATTTTAATAACCAAACTAGCAGAAATCACATGACTATCTCAATAGATGCAAAAAAAGTCTTTGACAAAACACAACATCCATTTCTACTAAAAATACTAGAAAGCATAGTATTAAACAGGTCATTCCTTAAAATCATAAGTAGTATCTATCTAACCATCGGCAAGTATCATCGGCAATGGGGATAAGCTAGAAGCTCTCCCGATAAGATCAGTGATGAAGAAAGGATGTCCATTACCCCCACTGTTATTTAATACTGTACTAGGAATAGCAATAATAGAAAAAAAAGAAACTGAAGGAATTAAAGTACGTAATGAGGAAACTAAACTACCATTCTTTGCAGGTGATATAATGGCATACTTAGAGAATCCTTAAGAATCTACTAAAAAACTAGTTGAAATAATAACTTTGTCAGTGTCGTAGGATACAAAATAAACCTACATAAATCATTAGCATTTCTATATATCAACAACAAAGTTCAGCAGCAAGAGATAGAGAAATTCTATTTAAAATAACTTTAGACAATATAAAAGTCCCTGGAAATATACAACACAAATGCAAGAATTATATGACAAAATACTTTTCATACAAATAAATTCAGTTTTAAACAACTGGAAAAATATTGATTGCTTGTGGGTACACTGAACTAATATAATAAAAATGACAATTCTACCAAAATTAATTTACTTATTTTGTGCCATACCAATCAAAGTACCAAAAATTATTTTATAGAACTAGAAAAAAATAATAAAATTCATATGGAAGAACAGTCAAGAAAATCAAGTGAATTAATGAAAAAAATTTTGAAAGAAAGTGGCATAGCAGTACTAGATCTCATATTTACTATAAAGCAGTAATCATCAAAATAATCTGGTACTGCTTAAGAAACAGAAAGGCAGATCAATGGAAAAGATTAGCTAAACAATATACAGGGGTAAATGACCATAGCAATTTAGTGTTTGATAAACCAAAAGACCCCAGCTTTTGGAATAAGAACTCACTATTTGACAAAAACTGAAGGGAAAACTGGAAAACCATATGACAGAAACTAGATATAGGCTAATATCTCATACCCTATACCAAGATGAAGTCAAAATGGATATATGATTTAGACATAAAAAGTAAAACAATAAGAAAATCAGGGAAACAAAATAGTTTACCTGTCAGATCTGTGGGAAAGGGAAGAATTTATGATCATATAAGAGATAGAAAACATTATAAGATGTAAAAATGAATAATTTTGCTTACATTAAATTAAAAAATGTTTTGCACAATGAAAACCAATGTAACCAAAATTAGAAAGGAAACAACAAACTAGGGAAAATTTTTGATAGTAAACTTTTTTGATTAAGGTCTTATTTCTCAAATAAGAACAAAGTCAAATTTATAAGAATATAAGCCATTTGACAAGTAGTCAAAAGTATGTGAACAAGCAGTTTTCAGAAGGAGAAATCAGTTATCAATAATCATATGAAAAAATATTCTAAATCACTCTTGATTAGAGAAATGCAAATTAGAACAACTCTGAGATACCATCTCACACCTATCAGATTGGCCAATATGACAGCAAAGGAAAATGATAAATGTTGAAAGGGATGTGGCAAAATTGGGACAGTAATGCATTATTTGTGGAATTCTGAACCCATCCAACCATTCAGGAGGGCAATTTTAACTTAAATTATCATATCCTTTATAATTTCATCCACGCACACAACTCTAACATTGCCATTTTAAAAGCATACAAGCACAATTAAGTCTGCTAGAAGCATTTTATAATAAATTAATTCATTTATAGATAGATAAAGTACCTCTAAAATACAATACAATACAAAATATAATACCAAAATACAAGTTCCTATACATGCTGATTTATTTTAAAAATTTTTTAGCTATTTTTCTTTTTCTTAAATTTCTTAAAATTCTTAAAATTAACACAAATAGAGTATGTAGACAACCTAAGAACAAGCTGACATTACAATATTTATTTATTATTATTTTTAAAGACCTTAACTTCTGTGTAGAGTGGTAAAGGTGGGCAATGGGGGTCAAGTGACCTGCCCAGGGTCACATAACTGGGAAGTGTCTGAGGCCAGATTTGAACCTAGGACCTCCCATCTCTAGGCCTGACTCTCAATCCACTGAGCTACTCAGCTGCCCCTGACGTTACAATATTTAGCTAGGTACCATAGTGCCAAATGGAAAAAACTTTATTTGCAAGTAAATTTCAAAACTTAAGTTAACCTTCTATAACTAAATACAGAAAAAATACTGCTTTGCTAAAATAAATAAGAGGTAATATTACTATTTCATCATTACAGACTGCATACCAGAATACCAATAAACATCTTATTAAGAAGTTAACATAAAACACTGGCTAAATAGAAGTGCATATTGTAAAGCACTATGGGTGGTACATATTTTACCGCGTACTTCTGTTACCTTGAGGTTTATAGAATACGTGTACCAAATGCAACATTCATTTACAGTTGCTCCTAGCATCATGCATTTTAAGAAATGTGTATGGTATTAAAAACTTAAAAATACTCATGAATGAAAAATGTTTTACGAAAAAAAAATTTTTCATCCAATTACATACATTCTCACTGTAAATTTCAAGGTAAGATTTTCCCCTCTGAAGAATAGGAATGGAGTATTCTAGGGCAGGAAGAGGCTATGGACTCAGTCAAGAACAGATCCCAAATCTAGCACATAGAGAACTAAACTTGTGCAGAATACAGAAACAGATGTCAACTGGAGGCGCTGTGCAATTCTGACTTCTAGCTTCCAGCCCACTCTGAAATCTGCAGAGGAATAAGCAGGTCAGGAATCAATAGACCATAAATCCCTCCGAATTGTCTTGGGTCATTGCATTGCTCCTAGTACCGTTGTCCATTACATTCGATTTTACCATAATATATCAGTCTCTGTGTACAATGTTCTTCTGGCTCTGCATCAGTTCCTGCAGGTCTTTCCAGTTCACATGGAACTCCTCCAGTTTATTATTCCTTTGAGCACAATAGTATTC
>NW_025379588.1:0-6695 GCF_016433145.1 Gracilinanus agilis
GGATGGCAATTTGGAACTATGCCCAAAGGGCTATAAAAGAATGCCTGGCCTTTGATCCAGCCATACCATTGTTGGGTTTGTACCCCAAAGAGATCATAGATAAACAGACTTGTATGAATATTTATAGCTGTGCTTTTTGTGGTGGCAACAAACTGGAAAAGGAAGATATGTCCTTCAATTGGGGAATGGCTGAACAAATTGTGGTATATCCTGGTGATGGAATACTATTGTGCTCAAAGAAATAATAAACTGGAGGAATTCCATGTGAACTGGAAAGACCTCCAGGAATTGATGCAGAGTGAAAGGAGCAGAGCCAGAAGAACATTGTACACAGAGACCAATACACTGTGGTTAAATAGAATGTAATGGACTTCTGTACCAGCAGCAATGCAATGACCCAGGACAATTCTGAGGGATTTATGGAAAAGAAAGACACCCACATTCAGAGAAAGAACTACAGGAGTGGAAACAGAAGAAAAACAACTTCTTGAACACATGGGTTGAGGTGGACGTGATTGGGGATGTATACTTGTAACTACCACACCAATGCAACTATCAACAATTTGGAAATAGGTCTTGATCAATGACACATGTTAAAACTAATGGAAATATGCATCAGCCATGGGGGGAGGGGGAGAGTGAAGGGGAGTGAAGGGGAAAGTAAGAGCATGAATTATGTAACCATGTTAACTTTTCTAAAAAATAAATATTAATAAATGTTTAAAAAAATAGAATGTAATGGACTTCTGTACTAGCAACAATGCATTGATCCATAACAGTTCTGAGGGACCTATGGAAAAGAATGCTATCCACATTCAGAGGAAGGACTGCAGGAGAGGAAACACAGAAGAAAAGCAAATATATAAAGTCAAGCAAAACAAATTCTCAAATGTCCGAACATGTATGTCTCACTCAACATCAGTGATTCCCAAAGTGGGCGCCACCGCCCCCTGGTGGGTACTGCAGTGATCCAGGAGAGCGGTGATGGCCACAGGTGCATTTATCTTTCCTATTAATTGCCATTAAAATTTAAAAAAATTAATTTCCAGGGGTGTTAAGTAATATTTTTTTCTGGAAAGGGGACGGTAGGCCAAAAATTTTGGGAACCACGGCTCTACCTCTTAAATCCATTACCTCTCTGAAGCAGTTCACATTTTAGTGGGGGAGAGAATATTTTATAAATAGGTTCATAGAGAAGGTGGCATTTAAGCAGAGTCTTGGATGAAGGTAAAGATTCTAAAAAGGTTTCAGGGAAGTCTATATTGATGGAGCAAATTCCTATACCAATAAAATTACAGATCATTGACTATTTAATTCCTTGTGCAGGTCCTAGAACTTAACACTTGTACTTCTATGCCTTCTGCTTCTCTCCTATCTTTTACTCCTATATATTTCATCTTTCCACTTCGGTCATTTCATTTTACGACACACATACCTCTAATACCTTTCCAATTCTCCTTGGATTAAATTTGGAGTTCTCACTATTGTTTCCAAGGCTCTCAGCCAACTGGCTCGCTCTGCCTTTCTTTGTATACCCTATGTCCTGCTGTTCTGCATTGCTTTAACTAAGTTTTATTCTCTTCATCCCATCATAACAGTGGCAACTCATATCTATGGAGTACCGTGTAGCTTATGGGACTTGGTATTAGAAGGGGCCTTTGAGATCCTCTAGATTTGAGGATTTATTTATTTATTTATTCTGTAGATGAAGAAAGTGAGCCCAAAAGAGGTGGATTTTCACCCTAAGTTAGAGAGGTAGTAAATAGCATAGCCAAAATCAAACCTAGATTTCCTAATCCAGGACTCTATTTACTACACTATATTGTATTATAAAGCAACTTTACATATATTTTTTAATCGGATCCTCACAATAAGCCTGTGAAATATGGAAGGCAAGTATTATATAGAGGGAATCTTCACTCCAAGAGGTTAGGTGACTTCCTAACTGATCACAGAGAGAGTTAAGTGTACTCCTGAGGCTCAAACCTTGATCTTCTGATTCTGAATCCATGTTCTTACTACCATATTATTCTGACAACTTAATTTTAGTGTGTCCAAAACATAGTTCATTATTTTTCTCTGTAGAATCTATTCCTTTTTATGACTTCATTTTTTCTTTCTATGGTACCACTCATATCTATATCTTCGGGGTTATTTTTTTTCTTCCTATATATCCTCACCTCTCATATCCAACAAATCATAAATCCTGTTAATTCCTCATCCTTTTTTGCCTCTTATCTCCATCTCCTCCTTTTTTATTTCTGACGCCACCACCTTAGGTAGGACAGCTCCCTCACTGTCATTTACTTGAGATACTTGTAGTATCTTCTTAAAAAGTCTTCCTGTATTTATCCTTTCCATTGCTAATCAAATCATCATGTTGCTACCAAAGAAATCTGTCTTGTACATAAATCTAAGGATAAGCTCTAGTGGACTTCTATATCCATTCTGATGGTCATTTAGATTCCTTAAAATTCCAATTCCTCAGTTTCCTTAAATCCCATGACTTTCAGTCTACCTCAACAACTCAAAGAGAGGGTTGTACCCTGAATCTCACCATTGCCATGAGTTCTACATCCTTCTTTAGTGTAAAACTTGTTTCTCTAATTGGTAATAATCTTCTATCATGCCACCTCTTTAATCTTGACTCCAATTAAATCTGTTTTTTAAAAATCCTCATCACCACCTTTAATCCTTCCACACCTTAATATTTTCTTGCACATTCCCCCCCCCAATTTCAATCCTATAGCTAACCAGTTCAATTCTATGTTGTCATCTATTCTAGCATCCCTCAGCAGCTTGTCAGATCTCTGCTCATCCATTTCTTTTCTTTTTATTTTAAACCCTTAACTTCTGTGTATTGGCTCATAGGTGGAAGAGTGGTAAGGGTGGGGAATGGGAGTCAAGTGACTTGCCCAGGGTCACACAGCTGGGAAGTGTCTGAGGCCGGATTTGAACCTAGGACCTCCCATCTCTAGGCCTGACTCTCAATCCACTGATTGCCCCCTGCTCCTCCATTTCTAAACCCCATTCCTTGATTACTCTTATTGTCTCACTCTTGAACTAATTCATATGATGCTGAGTAGAGCTGGAGGAAGTGTCAACATTTGTATTAACATAGGACATATACAATAAATTCATGTTATTCCATTTTATTCAACTGGTCCTTCACTGCAACAAGGAAATCCTTTTCTTTCTCCTTAATTGATACTTTATCTTGCTCCCCAGAGAAGCTATTCCAGACCTTCCCTCCCAAGTATTCCCTTACTTCTTCTCAGTTCTCTGTCTCTGTCTCTGTCTGTCTTCTCTCTGTCTCTCTCTCTATCTCTTTCTCTCTGTCTCTCTGTCTCTGTCTCTCTCTGTCTCTGTCTCTCTGTCTCTCTCTCTCTCTGTCTTTCTTCATTTCTTACATTATAACAGTATTCAGCTACATTCATGTACCTTAATTTGTCCTGCCATTTTCCAATTGATGACCTGCTTGCCTTTAATATTTAATTCTTTTGGGGATGTAGAGTATGATTCAACTTGAAACAACTGCTTGAACGTATGATTCGGGGTGGACAGGATTGAGGGTGTGGACTCGAAACTACCACACCAATGCAACCACCAACAATTTGGAAATTGGTCTTGATCAAGGACACATGACAAAACTAGTGGAAATGTGCATCGGCTATGGGTGGGGGGAGTGCGGGGGGCGAAGGGGAAAGGAGGAGCATGAATCATGTAACCATGTTAAAAATGAATATTAATAAATGTTTGGAAAAAAAAGTATGGCAGAATTTGGAGGGTTGAACTATATAATAAAGGGACAGCTGGGTGATTCAAGGATGGCAGAATTTGAATGAATTTGGATGAATAATGAAGAAGCCCAAACTTGAAATCAGGAAGACTCATTTTCAGAAGTGCAAATGCAGTTTCTGACCCTTACTACCTATTCTACTCTGATCAAATAAAATAACCCTGTTTTCCTGTTTCCTCATCAATAAAATGAACTAAAGAAGGAAATGGCAAACTACTTCAGTATCGCTGTCAAGAAAACCCCAAAAGAGGTCACAAAGAGTTGGATATGATTGAAAAACAACTGATCGACAAAACTATACAATGAGGCTAGAAAGATAGTTTGAGTCTAGATTTAAATGTGCTTTAAAAGCTAAACAGTAGCATTTACATTTTTTTTCCTAGAGGCAATAGTGAGCCTTTGGAACTGATTTAGTAATGGAGGGACATGGTAAAATCTATACTTAAGAATTACTTTTACAGCAGTATAGAAAAAAACTAAAGTGGGGGATAGACATGAGGCAAAGAGGTAAATTAGGAGCTTATTGCTGAAGATGAGATGGGAGCTATGTGAGGAAAAGGAAGGAGTCAAATTATAGAGATGATGTGGAAGTAGAAACGATATATTCTGAAAACTTACTGGATAATGAAGGTGAAGGATAAGGAACCTGGGAGAGTGGAAGAATGGCAGATTAACAAAAATAGGGAAGGTTAAAAAAAGAGGAGGATGCATTTGGAATGAAAAACAAATTATGTTTTGATATGTGAAGTTTGGATGTAACAAGAACATTCACATTTGAAATAACCAATAGGCAGTTAATGATATGGAATTGAAGCTCAGTCAAAAGATTAGAACCGAACATGTAAATATGGAAGTAAATCAGCATAAAGGTGACAATTGAACCACTGAGAGCTAATGAGGTCACCAAGAAAGAAAATACAGAGAAAGAAGAGAAGAGGAGTTAGGACAACTCCTTGGAGAACATCCATACTTAGGGACCATGATATGGCTGATGAACTAAGAAAAAGAAGACTGAGGGCTGATTATATAGATAGGAGAATCAAAAGAAAGTAGCATCACAAAAACCCACAGAGAAGAGATAATCTTTGAGAAGGGACTAATTATTGGTGACCAGTAGAGCAGAAAGATTGAGAGAGAATGTCAGAAAATATCACTAGTATTGGCATTTAAGAAATTTTCAATACCAGCTCTTGAGGTAAGAACTCGCTTGATTAAAATGATTAAAATTATTATTTCATGAAAAAGCTGAGAAAATCAGACATCATTCTGGCAGGTGTTAGGTTTATACCAATACATTTACACCAAATACTAAAATAAGTTCTATGTTGTTGCAAAATCTAGACATAAAGGGTTACATCAAAAACACATGAGAAGGAAAGGAGGGAAATGAGACATAGATTTTTGGAAATAGTTAATGTGAAAATTTGTTTCTCTTGGATAAACCTATTTATTATAATTTATTACATATTTATAAGAAATCATATGTGCTATGTTATTATGTCATATATTTTATTATGTTGTATATAAAAAATAAATACAACTTTAAAAACTACAGTAGAGAAACAAAGGATCAACTTCCTTTCAGATCTATGGATAATGGAAGAGTTCATAATGAAACAAGGAATAGAGAGGATCACAGAAGACAAAATGAATAATTCCAAAAGTTTCTGTCCAAACAAATTCAGTGCACCTAAGATTTGAAGGGGAACAGTTGATTGTGGGGAAAATATTTGGAACAAGCTTCTCTGATAATGGTCTCACTTAAAAGATACATAAGGAACAGATTCATATCTATAAAACTGATAGATTGTCAAAGGATATAGGAAGACATTTCTTAAGGGAAGAAATCTAAGTTATCATTAACCATATAAAAATGTTCCAGGTTATTGATAATTAAGAGAAATACAGTTTAACATTTCTGATTTCTAGGACATGCATTAGATAGGCAAAGTAGACAAAACTGGTGGAACTGTGAATTGATTTAATCATTCTGGAAAATAATTTGGAACTAATGACCAAAAAGTTACTAAATTGTGCTTACCCAGCAATATCCATATTAGGCCTATGGCCCAAGGAGATCAAGGAAAGAGAAAAAAGTCCTTATATAAAAAATACTTATAGGAGATCTTTTTGTATTAGCAAAGAATTGAATATTTTTTTCTTTTTTCTTTTTCTTTTTTAAAACATTTATTAATATTCATTTTTAACATGTTACATTTTTCATGCTCCTACTTTCCCTTTCACCCCCCCCCCCGCTTTCCACCCACCCATGGCCGATGCACATTTCCACTAGTTTTGTCATGTGTCCTTGATCAAGACCAATTTCCAAATTGTTGGTAGCTGCATTGGTGTGGTAGTTTCGAGTCCACACCCTCAATCCTGTCCACCCCGAATCATACGTTCAAGCAGTTGTTTTTCTTATATGTTTCCTCTCCTGCAGTCCTTCCTCTGAATGTGGGCAGCGTTCTTTACCATAAATCCCTCAGAATTGTCCTGGGTCATTGTATTGCTGCTGGTACAGAGGTCCATTACATTCAATTTTACCACAGTATATCAGTCTCTGTGTACAATGTTCTTCTGGCTCTGCTCCTTTCGCTCTGCATCAGTTCCCGGAGGTCTCTCCAGTTTGCCTGGAACTCTTCCAGTTTATTATTCCTTTTAGCACAATAGTATTCCATCACCCGCATATACCACAGTTTGTTCAGCCACTCCCCAATTGAAGGACATACCCTCCTTTTCCAATTTGTTGCCACTACAAAAAGCGCAGCTATAAATATTTTCGTACAAGTCTGTTTATCTATGATTTCTTTGGGGTACAAACCCAGCAATGGTATGGCTGGATCAAAGGGCAGGCATTCTTTTATAGCCCTTTGGGCATAGTTCCAAATTGCCATCC
>NW_025379589.1:0-1785 GCF_016433145.1 Gracilinanus agilis
CTCCTTTTCCTCCTTCCCTCCCTCCTACTTTTCCTTCCCTCTTCCTTTCTTTCCTCATTTTATCCATCCCTTCTTCCTTCTTTCCTTCCTTCCCTTCTTCCTTCCTTCCTTTATTCTTCCCCTCCTTCCCTCCCCCCTTCCCTCCTTTGTTCTTTCCTTTATTTCATTTAAGCCATTCACTAAACATTTATGTCAGGCCAGTGGTGTGGCCCACTCTCCATTAGACTTCTCCCCACTTCCCTCCACTTCCTGCCCCTTCAGCCAGATGGATCTACTCAATGTCCTCTTCATAGCCTTATACCTTCCTGCCTCCCCACATTTGCTTATGTTGTCATCTGCATGGGGAATGCTTACTCTCCATCATCTCCTCCTGCCTAATTAAAAGCTTGCCCATCTTTCAATGCTCCTTTGTGGAGCCTCCTTGAAGGCTTTATCCAGTAGGTGTTGTAGCAGCCAAATGTGGCACCAGTGAAACCTGGGCTTGAATCACTATCTCATTCATTCATTCTTTGTGAATTTGGGTGATGCCTTTGCCCCTTTTGGAGGCTCTTTCCTCATTTATAAAGTGAGGGGATTAGACTAGATCACTGGCATCAAACTCAAATAGAAACAAGGGCCACTGAATCATACGTAAGGATTCCCAAGGGCATCTATGGATTTGGAAAACCACATATTAATGTTACTTATGTTTTATTGTGTTTCTATTTCTTTTTTTTTTTAAACCCTTGTACTTCGGTGTATTGTCTCATAGGTGGAAGATTGGTAAGGGTGGGCAATGGGGGTCAAGTGACTTGCCCAGGGTCACACAGCTGGGAAGTGGCTGAGGCCGGGTTTGAACCTAGGACCTCCTGTCTCTAGGCCTGACTCTCACTCCACTGAGCTACCCAGCTGCCCCATGTGTTTCTATTTCTTGTTTGAAATACTTCCCAAGAACATTTTATTCTGATTCAAGTAACACTCATGAATGTTGTGGCCACATGTTTGACCTTTCTGGACTAGATGATCTCTGAGGTACCTTCCAGGTCTAAATCTATAATCCAGGATCTTATGTTGCCTCTCTGTGCCTTAGTTTCTTCTGTAAAATCAGAAGTTTGAGCTAGTTTCCAAAGGTCCCTCCAGCTGATATGTTATGATCCTATAAGTCATCTTACAGCATGACTTTAAAAAAACATTTATTTATTTATTTGTTTGTTTTTTTGGGGGTGGGTTTTTGGAAATTTTTTTAAAGCATGACTTTCGGTTTTTTTCCAAATAAACTTATTTATTTGTTTGTTTTGGGGGAAACTTTTTACAGCATGACTTTTGGATAGCTCTCTTAGCAAAGGCCCCAAACCAAACTGAATTGTGGTTCAGATATACCCACTTCCTCTTCTTACTAGCTGGAGTTATGTGAAGTCAATATCTTTAAGGTCTAATAATCCATGCATCACCTTGACCTAGTCATCTTTGTTTCCATCTCCATTTAGCACCAAACAAAAAGAAGTGCAGAATCTCAGAACTGGAAGATGAGCTTTAGTGGTCCCTGGTCCAATCCCCTCAACACATCCCCAGCAAGTGACCATTTAGCCTCTAGCTGAACATCTCCAGGAAGAGGGAGATCACTGCCTACCTTATTTACTTGATCATCGTTTTGATTGCTGCCCACTGAGTTGAATTTGGCCTTGTTGCAATTCTTTCTCTGTCTCTGATTCTCTCTTTCTCTCTCTTCCATTGTCTCTGTCTCTGTCTCTCTCCCCTGCCTCCCCCTTCTCCTTCTCTCAGTCTCTCTCTCTTCTCTCTCTCTCT
>NW_025379590.1:0-8370 GCF_016433145.1 Gracilinanus agilis
GTGTGTGTGTGTGTGTGTGTGTATATATACACACACACACACACACATACTGTAATAAGGGGGTAATGTGGCTGATAACAGGGGAGCTGGTGGTACAAGTGTCACCTGGCCAGGGAGGCTGTAACTACTGTAGCTGGTGATTTGAGACTGCCAAGGATGTGTAGCCTGGGCTGAGATGTCCAGTCAGTCTCCCTGCTATTTGTAGACTCCTTTAAGATGGAGAGTGAGGAGCCCCTCCCTTCTGGAGTGAAAGTAGTACTCAATAGAAAGTGAAGCTCACAAACTTCCTGAACAAAATGGATGCTTCCCAGTATTTCCTTTGGAGTCAAGTGGTTGCTATTCTCCCCTCTCCTCCGCCCCTTAGCCCAAGATGATGTTATAATTAACTACAGGAGCTCACAGTTTCAGGCTAAGGGTTTATTTAAACACAGGAGGGAAAACTGAGGAAAGATTGTTTAGGGTCTGGAGAAGTTGTTGCTAAGGATGACTGGCCAGTGTTGGCAATGGGCCTAGAAGGTAAGGTCAGGCTGAGGGAACCAGCCCCTCAGCCAGGGATAATTTTCACTGCCCTGATGTTATGTGATCCACTAGCTAGACAGATGGAGTTGAATTGGTTTAGGGGTGTCCCTGTTCCTAGGCTGACCTAATCTAATTCCTACCCATGATCGACAACCCAATCTCCCTTCAATCTCCCTTCCACCTCCCTTCAACCTCTCAGGTTCTCCAAGGGGAAGTCAGGGGGTAGCTGGGTGACTGGATGAAAGTCAAGGAAATCAGAACCCCCAGGTTGATTCTGCAGGGGTATTTATAGTCCCAGCTCAAATGTCAGGTCTTGGGACTGGCACCTGCTGGGCCAAAGTTCCCTTCTCCTAACTGCCAGGATTGCCTAGGGTAATTTGCAAATGCAAGAGATCTTGCATAAATCCTGCATTACCATACATATATTCATATACATTTATATCTGGAAGCTTTGAATTTTAGCTATGTTTCTCTAAGACTTTTAATTTTGGAATTTTTTTCAAGAGTTGACTGGTGGGTTTATACTTTGCCTTATGGTTCTAAATCAATAGATAATCAGAATTACTCATTTTATATCCCATTATGCTCTCTAATCTCTTATTTTGTCATTCTTTCATTATCCATAGATCCAGTGAATAAACTACACCATGCTCCCCTAATTTGCTTTACATCTAAATCATGCACCCATTTCAAACATATTAGTATATAGTGTGAGATATTGGTCTACATCTAGTTTCTACTAAACCTCTTTCCAGATATCCCAGCATTTTTCTCAAATAGTGAGCTTCCCAAAAGCTGTGATCTTTATGTTATTAAACATTATATCCCTATGGTCATTACCTAGTATGTATTGTGAACCCTATCTATTCCATTGATCCACTGTTCTATTTCTTAACCAGTATTGGATTTTTAAAAAGTGATTACTACTTTATAACACAGTTTGAAATCTAGTATGGCCAGGTCACCATCTCTGACATATTTTTTCACTGATTCTCTTGATGTTCTTCATCTTTTTTTTCCTTCCAGTTGAATTTTATTATAATTTTTCTGCTACATTATCTGTATGATTAATATAGCATTGAACAAATAAATTAATTGACATTTTTATTATATTGGCTCTTCCTACTCATGAGTAATTAATATTTTCCACTTCAGATTTGAAATTATTAGTGCTAAAAGCATATTGTTATTCTGTTCGCATATTTCCTAGGTATGTCTTGGCAAATAGATTCCCAAATATTTTATATTATCTGGGGGTTTTTAAAGTGTAATTTACCTTTCTCTCTTTTGCCAATTAACTTAATTTTGGTAATATAGAGAAATGCTGACCATTTATATGGGTTTATTTTATATCCACCAACTTTGCTAAAATTATTATTCCAACTAGTTATTTTAGTAGATTCTTTAGGACACTCCAAGGATGCTATTATGTAATTTACAAAGAGTCATAGTTTGGTTTCCTCATTGCCTATTTTTATTCCTTAAATTACATTTTTTATCTTATTACTGTCATGAGTATTTCTAGTTTAATGATTTAGTACTGAAAATAATGGAGAAATGGATATCCTTGTTACACCCCTGATCTTATTGGGAAGGCTTCTAGCTTCTCCCCTTTAGAGATGAAGTTTGCTGATGGTTTTTAATTAATACCTCTTATAATTGTAAGGAGGGGCAGCTGGGTGGCTCAGTGGATTGAGAGCCAGGCCTAGAGACTGGAGGTCCTAGGTTCAAGTCCGGGCTCAGACACTTCCCAGCTGGGTGACCCTGAGCGACCCATTGCCTACCGGTTGTGGCCCTATGCTCCTAGAATGGAGTCCCAGGATAAAAAAAAAAATAAAAATAAAAATAATTGTAAGGAAGGCACCATTTATTTCTATGTTTTCTAGTGTTTTTTGATAGGAATGAGTTAGGAATGGGTGTTGTATCTTGTCAAAAGTGTTTTCTGCATCTATTGAGATAATCATATGATTGTTGTTTTTGTTATTGATATGGTCAATTATGTCAATAATTGCCCTACCATTGAATCAATCCTGCAATCTTAACTCATCCCTGGTTATAGTGTATTACTTTTGTGTAATTTATTTCTATTATCTCTTTACTAGTATTTTACTTAACATTTTTGCATCATATTCATTAGGGAAATTGGTCTATCATCTTCCTTCTCTCTTTTTGATCTTTTAGGTTTAGTTATCAGGACCTTATTTATATCATAAAAGGTATTTAGTAGGATACCTTCTTTGCCAATTTTTCCAAATAGTTATATGATATTTCAATTAATTGTTCTTTAAATGTTAAGTAGAATTCACTAGTGACTCCATCTGATTCCTGGGATTTTTACTTAGGGATTTTATTAGCTACCTTTTCTCAGCCTTTTATTGAATGTGATCTGAAAAAAAGGATGAATTTAATATTTCTGCTATTGGTTGTAACATTTTCTATCCTAATACATTGTGAATTTTTGTGTATATGCCATGTACCACTGTGAAAGAAGTAAATTTCTTTCTATTTCTATTTAATTTTCTTTCAGGGTTCTACCATATCTAACTTTTAAAAATATTAGTCACCTTAACTTCTTTCTTGTTTATTTTTTGGTTAAATTTATCTAGTTTTGAGAGGGAAAAGTTGAAATAGGTTTCCAACTAGTGCATTTTTACTGTCTATCTTTTATTATAACTCATTTACATTTTTACTTAAGTATTTGATACCATATCATTTGGTTCATGCATATTGAATATTTATATTATATTGTTGTCTATGGTATCTTTTCATGAGATATAGTTTCCTTTCTTATATCTTTTAAATTGATCATATTTTTAAATTTTGTTTTCTATAAAATCATGCCCCTGTCTTTAAAAAAAACAAAAACAAAAACAACTTACCTTCTAAGAATTAATACTAAGTACTGGTTCCAAGGCAGAAGAGAACTAAGGACTAGGTAATCCCTCTTTTTCACCACTTAATTCTACTTTTTCAGCCTAATGTAGTCAACTCACATCTTACCCTCTATCTATGTATACTCCTCTTAATTGTCCAAATAATGATAAAGATTTCAAGAGTTACACTTATCATCTTTCCATATTTAAAATTATTTAAAATCTTAAGCTTTCTAAATTTGCTGTTTACCTTTTTATGCTTGAGTTTTGAATTTGAAAATCAAATTATCTGTTCTCCTCTAGTTTTTTCATCAAGAATGCTTGAAAGTTCTCTATTAAAATCAGTTTTGCCATGTAGATTATTCTTCCTTAAACCTTACTCCTTTGAACTATAGAATATCAAATTCTAAGTCCTCTAAAACTTTAAATGTAGAAACTGCTAAATGTTATTTTTTGATGACTGGTTCACAATATTTGAATTGTTTCTTTCTGGTTGTCTGGAGTATTTTCTCTTTGACTGGGAATTTGTATATAATATTCCTGGAAGTTTTAATTTTGGGATCTATTTCAGATTGTGATCAGGGGGTTCCTTCAATTTCTAATTTGTTCTCTCTATTTCTATGATATCAGAGCAGTTTTTTCTGGATAATTCCATAAAAAATGACTTCAAGATTTTTTTCATGGCTTTCAGGCAGTGCTTCAATTATTATAATGATAATAATATCGTAATCCTTCAATTATCTCTCCTTGATCTATTTTTATGTCAGTTGTTTCTTCCAGTGATAGTTTTCACATTTTCACATTTTCATCTATTTTTTCATTCTTTTTATTTTGTTTTATTTTTTGATGCTTCATGGAGTTATTAGCTTCCACTTGCCGAATTTTAATTTTTAAGAAATTATTCTCTTCTTTGATCTTTTCTTCCTCTTTTGCATTTGGTTACTTATACTTTTTGAGGAATTGATTTCTTACAATATATAATATAGCTCTTATAATAAATATTTCTGTGCCTGAGGCCAATTCATTTTTTTTTTTACTTTGAGCCTTTGTATATAGCCATCTTGACATTCCTGTTCCCTTCTGAGTTTTTGTTGAAGTTGAGGTTGAAATTGCAAAACAGTCTGTAACTAACAAGACCATGTTGGAAGATCTGAGAATGGATGATGAAGGGGATGATGATCCAGTTCCTCTACCAAATGTTAATGCAGTGATATTAAAAAAGATAATTCAGTAGTGTACCCCCCACATGGATGATCCTCCTCCTCCTGAGGATGATGAGAACAAGGAGAAGAAAACAGATGATATTCCTGTTTGGGACCAAGAATTCCTGAAAGTTGACCAAGGAACCCTTTTTGAACTTATTCGGGCTGCAAATTACTTAGACATTAAAGGTTTGCTTGATGTCAGATGCAATACTGTTGCAAATATAATCTAGGGGAAAATTCTATAAGGGATTCGCAAAGCATTCAATATCAAGAATGACTTTACTGAAAATGCAAAAGGAGCAGAAATAATAAATGTAACCTCAGATCATAATGCAATAAAAATAGTTATTAGTAAGAATACATGGAGAGCAAACCAAAAACTAATGGGAAATTAAATAATATGATTCTCCAAAATAATTTAGTGAAAGAACAAATCACAGAAACAATTAATATTTCATTGAAGACAATGACAATAATGAGACATCTAACCCAAAGTTATGGGATGCACCCAAAGCAGTTCTAAGGGGAAAATTGATATCACTGAGTACATATATTAACAAATTAGGGAGGGCAGAGGTTAATGAATTGGGCATGCAATTTTAAAAACTAGAAAATGAACAAATAAAAATCCTCAGATGAAAACTAAATTAGAAATACTAAAAATCAAAGGAGAAATTAATAAAATTGAAAGTAAAAAAACTATTGAATTTATAAATAAGAGTAGAAGCTGGTATTTTGAAAAAAAACAGATAAAATAGACAAAGTACTGGTTAATCTAATTTAAAAAAGGAAAGAAGAAAACCAAAATAATAGTATCAAAGATGAAAAAGGAGACCTCATCTCTAATGAAGAGGAAGTTAAGGCAATCATTAAAAACTATTTTGCCCAATTATATAGCAAAAAATTTAGTAATCTATGTGATATGGATGATTTGCAAAAATATAAATTGCCTAGATTAACAGCAGAAGAAATAGAATACTTAAAAAATCCAATATCAGAAAAAGAAATTGAACAGGCCATTAAAGAACTCCCTAATAAAAAATTGCCAGGGCCTGATGGATTCACAAGTGAATTCTATCAAACATTCAAAGAACAATTAATCCCAATACTATACAAATTATTTGATATAATAAGCAAAGAAGGAGCCTTACCAGACTCCTTTTATGACACAAATATGGTACTGATTCCAAAGCCAGGCAGATCAAAAACAGAGAAAGAAAATTACAGACTAATTTCCTTAATGAATATAGATGCAAACATCTTAAATAGAATACTAGCAAAAAGACTCCAGCGAGTGATCAAGAGGGTTATTCATCATGATCAGGTGGGATTTATACCAGGAATGCAAGGATGGTTTCCCATTAGGGAAACCATCCACATAATTGACCATATCAACAAGCAAACCAACAAAAACCACATGATTATCTCAATAAATGCTGAAAAAGCCTTTGACAAAATACAACACCCATTCCTACTGAAAACACTAGAAAGTATAGGAATAGAAGGTTCTTTCCTAAAAATAACAAACAGTATATATCTTAAACCATCAACAAGCATCATATGCAATGGGGATAAATTAGAAGCCTTTCCAATAAGATAAGGTGTGAAACAAGGATGCCCATTATGACCTCTTTTATTTAACATTGTACTAGAAGCACTAGCAGTAGCAATTAGAGAAGAAAAAGAAATTGAAGGTATTAAAATAGGCAAGGAGGAGACTAAGCTATCACTCTTTGCAAATGATATGGTGGTCTACTTAAAAAATCCTAGAGAATCAACTAAAAAACTAGTAGAAATAATCAACAACTTTAGCAAAGTTGCAGGATACAAAATAAATGCAAATAAATCATCAGCATTTCTATATATTTCCAACACATCACAGCATCAAGAAGTAGAAAGAGAAACATCATTTAAAATTACCCTAGAAAATATAAAATACTTAGGAATCTACCTACCAAAGCAAATACAGGAATTATACGAACATAACTACAAAACATTTTCCAAAAAAAGTAAAACTAGATCTAAACAATTGGAAAAACATTGAGTGCTAATGGGTAGGATGAGCTAACATAATAAAAATAACCATTCTACCCAAATTAATTTACTTATTTAGTGCTATACCTATCAAACTACCAAAAATCTTTTTTTTACTACATTAGAAAAAACTATAACAAAGTTTACTTGGAAGAACAAAAGATCAAGAATATCAAGGGGAATAATGAAAAAAAATGTGAAGGAAGGTGGCTTAGCAGTACCAGATATTAAACTATACTATAAATCAGCGGTCATCAAAACAATATGGTAATGGCTAAGAGATAGAAGGGAGGATCAGTGGAACAGACTTGGGGTAAATGACATCAGCAAGACAGTGTATGATAAACCCAAAGAGCTCAACTTTTGGGACAAAAATCCACTGTTTGACAAAAATTGCTGGGAAAATTGGAAAACAATATGGGAGAGATTAGGTTTAGGTCAACATCTCACACCCTACACCAAGATAAATTCAGAATGGATGAAAGACTTAAATATAAAGAAAGAAACTGTAAGTAAATTAGGTGAACACAGAATAGTATACTTGTCAGATCTCTGGGAAAGGAAAGATTTTAAAACCAAACAAGAGTTAGAGAAAATTAAAAGATGTAAAGTAAATAATTTTGATTATATTGAATTAAAAATTTTTGTACAAAGAAAAACATTGCAACCAAAATTAGAAGGGAAACAACAAACTGGGAAAAAATCTTTATAACAAAAAATTCTCACAGAGGTCTAATTACTCAAATATACAAGGAGCTAAATCAATTGTATAAAAAATCAAGCCATTCCCCAATTAATGGGCAAGGGACATGAATAGGCAATTTTCAGATAAAGAAATAAAAAGTATCAATAAGCACATGAGGAAATGTTCTTAATCTCTAATAATTAAAGAAATGCAAATCAAAGCAACTCTCAGGTACCACCTCACACCTAGCAGATTGGCTAAAATGATAGCAGGGGGAGTAATGAATGAATGTTGGAGGGTATGTGGCAAAATTGGGACATCAATGCACTGCTGGTGGAGTTGTGAACTGATCCAACCATTCTGGATGGCAATTTGGAACTATGCTCAAAGGGCTATAAAAGAATGCCTGCCCTTTGATCCAGCCATTCCATTGCTGGGTTTGTACCCCAAAGAGATCATAGATAAACAGACTTGCACAAAAATATTTATAGCTGCGCTCTTTTTGATGGCAAAAACCTGGAAACCAAGGGTATGCCCTTCAATTGGGGAATGGCTGAACAAATTGTGGTATATGTTGGTGATGGAATACTATTGTGCTCAAAGGAATAATAAACTGGAGGAATTCCATGTGAACGGGAAAGACCTCCAGGAATTGATGCAGAGTGAAAGGAGCAAAGCCAGAAGAACATTGTACTCAGAGACTGATAAACTGTGGTAAAATCGAATGTAATGGATGTCTGTACTAGCAGCAATGCCATGACCCAAGACAATTCTGAGGGATTTATGAAAAGGAACACTACCCACATTCAGAGGAAGAACTACAGGAGCAGAAACACAGAAGAAAAACAACTGCTTGGACACTTGGGTTGATGAGGACATGATTGGGGATGTAGACCTGAAAAGACCACACCCATGTAACTATCAATAATGTGTAAATAAGTCTTGACTGACCACACATAATAAAATCAGTGGAAATGTGAATTGGCTACAGCGGAGCGGGGTAGGGGGGTTGAGGGGGTAAAGGGGAAAGTAAAAACATGACTTATGTAACCAT
>NW_025379591.1:0-6365 GCF_016433145.1 Gracilinanus agilis
TCTTCTTCTTCTTCTTCTTCTTCTTCTTCTTCTTCTTCTTCTTCTTCTTCACCCTCTCTCTCCCTTTCTCTCTCCTTTCAAGTTTCTATTTATTACACCGAAAAATTCCATTTTGGGTTTTCTTTAGACTTTTTTTAATCCTTACCTTCTGTCTTATTGGTTCTAAGGCAGAAGAGAGGTAAGGGTGAGGCAATGGGAGTCACACAGCTAGAAAATATCTAAGATAGGTTTGGACCTGAGATCCCCTGACTCCAACCCTGGCTGGCTATCCACTGATTCACCTAGGTTTTCTTTAGACTTTTATTTTTTTTTTTAAACTCTTACCTTCCACCTTGGAGTCAATACTGTGTATTGGCTCCAAAGCAGAAGAGTGGTAAAGGCTAGGCAATGGGGGTTAAGTCCAGGGTCACACAGTGTAAGACAGAGATTTTAGGTATTTTATATATTCAAAGTGTGGCCGCCAAAAATCAATAACTCAGATTGATTCCATAATTAAAATAGACCCAAATCAGGATCGGGTTTAAGGTAGTTTATTTACAATTAGGAAGATAAAAGGTAGGGAAATAGAGAGAGGAAGAGGCTAGTCCAGGCCTGCAGAGGCCTGGACGGAGAGAGAGGGTTAAAAGGCTAATCAAACTAAATTATACGCCACAAGACCTTAGCAATCAGAGTGGTAAAAGCCTACTTAAGATAGAGTTTGGAAAAAACCAAGGTAGGCCAAGGAAGTCAGCCTAACTTAACCATGTGACAATTCAGAGTAGAAGCAGTCTGAGGTCTCAGCCACGAACCTTCAGCACCAAGTTCAAAACTGGAACTGCCCCAACAGGAAGTAACCAACATACTTGAAGAGGTAGTGTCTCTCGTCACTTCCCGTGGGTCCACCTCTAATTCAAGTGGACAAATGGCAGCCTCTACACTGATTTGGACTGCCCAAAGGGCAGTCCCTTGTTCTTGATTTGTTACTTATGTCACGTGTGGGTAACTCATTTCCCCTCTCCACTAAGGGAGGTGGGGATGACATAATCTAGATGCCTAGGGTAAGTAGAGTTTTGACTATGAATGGGCTAGAGTTAATTCCATTTACAACAGCTAGAGAGTGTCTGAGGCCAGATTTGAACCTAGGACCTCCCATTTCTAGGCCTGGCTCTCAATCCACTGAACCACCCAGCTGCCCCCTTCTTTAGACTTTTAAAAGAGTCTAATATCCTTCCTTATTTGATATTAAACAATATCAAGTGAGGCATAAAGTGAGATATGTTCTCTAAAGGTGTTTAGAGGTGTCATGGAGGACATCATTGTTTGCAGAGACCTAAAGAAGTAAATAATGGCATTTTTCCAATGCACTTTTATGCAGGTGACATCGTGCTAATGCATGAAGCCTCAGAACATTACCGGGACTCCTTAATGAGATCTATGCAGCCAATTAAAAAATTAAATTTAGCTGTGTTTATACCCCAAAGAGATAAGGGAAAAGATTTGTACAAAAATATTTATAGCTGCTCTCTTTTTGGTGGCAAAAAACTGGAAAATGAGGGGATGCCCTTTGAGTGGGGAATTGCTGAACAAATTGTGTTATTTGTTGATGATGGAATACTATTGTGCTCAAAGGAATAATGAACTAGAGGAATTCCATGTGAACTGGAAAGACGTCCAGGAATTGACGCAGAGTGAAAGGAGCAGAACCAGGAGAACACTGTACATAGAGACTGATACACTGTGGTACAATCGAATGTAACAGACTTCTCTACTAGCAGCAATGCAATGATCCGAGATATCCACATCCAGAGAAACAACTGTGGGAGTAGAAGCACAGAAGAAAAACAATTGCTTGATCACATGGGTGAATGGGGATGTAGACTCTAAACAATCACCCTAGTGCAAATATCAATAATATGGAAATAAGTCTTGATCAATGACACATGTAAAACCCAGTGGAATTGTGCATTGCCTATGGGAGGGGTGTGGGAGTAGGGGAGGGAAAGAACATGAATCATGTAACCATGGAAAAATTATCTTAATTGATCAATTAAATAAAATTTGAAAAAAAAATTAAGTTTAGCAATCTATACCAGGATTAGCAACAGAAAGCTGGCCACCAGGTGGTGAATTTTTTAAGAGATCATAAGAATTTATGTCATCTCCCTATGAAGGGACAAATACAGTCTGCATTTATGGGAAAGGCATCTATAATGATGAAATCATAGTTCTTCTGAAGTGTCAAAGAATATATATAATGCTATGTAGTTTTCAGAGAAAAGATAAAAACAAAACTTTAAGAAATGTAGAGTGCTATACTACTTATAGGTTAAACTCTGATAAAGATATTCAATCCATAGAATTCTAGAGGTCTAAACCTAGAAATCATCAAATTCAGAGATATTCAAGATCCTTACTGGGATCCCCATAATATGAAATCCATATACATGAAGGCCAAATGAATTTAGTGCCATAAATAAATAAATTAAATTCATAATTAAATTAAATTACAAAGTGACCCATGACTACCAGCATGATCCTTGTTGGCATTTTGTTATACAAGAGATAATTATGTGATTGAATTGTGCTAGCCACTTAAGCGTTGATAAACATCTCGTGTAGAATACATTCTGGAGTCAAATGAGGCACATGTTGAATACCTGAGATCTAATGCAACCACTTCATTTGACAAGAGGAATATAAGAGCTAGGTTGATAGAGTAAGAATTGCTGGAATTTTCTGATTCAAAATCTCAATTCTCTGTATGTGGTTTTTCTACAATTCAATTTTCCAGATACCTGATTTCTCTCTGAAAAGTGTAGTAGAAAGATTTCCAGCCAAAATCAGAAGAACTGGATTCTAGTCTTAGCTCTCTCTGCCATAGTCCTAGCTCTGTATTTTCAACTCTGGCAAATCTTTTAACATCTCTAAGCCTCAGTATCCTTATCTATAAATATAAGGACATTTGTCTTATTCCACAGAGTCATTGGAATTTTAATGCATGTGAAAGTTACTGTGAAACTGTAAAACTCTTTACAAAAGTAAGGTATTATTATAAGTCTCATCAGTAGGTAGGGCACAAAGAATCAACAGTCAAAAAAATTCAACCATTAAAAGGTCAATGTGCAGTCAAAGGTAAACATATTACTTTTAAACTGTGAATAAGTAACGGATCTGGGATTCTGTCAGGGTTTGACATCTGACCATCAAGGGAAATTGAACCCATCTATGACTCATTAGATAAGTCCTAGGGAGTTACTTGAGGCTCATTCAAGTGATTTGCCTTGGGTCACAAAAATAATAAATGATTGGTGGGATTTGAACCCTAACTCTAAACAGAACATTTTATCCAATATCTCATGCTACCTATATTTAATAAAAATATATTCAATAAATCTGATTTCAAAATTAAAATTACAATGAAAATAACTTTTAAATGCTTAAGTGATGAATCTGAGTTTGTTGTTTTTTTTTCAAACCAGAGCTTATGAGTTTCTGTGGAAAAAAAAGTTTATTCATAGTCTTTGGAAGAAAAGATCAGAATTACAGTGCTTCTTGGTATTTCTCTTTGGAATTCCACCAAAAAGCCAGAAAGCATATTTGTCCTATTGAAAAGGTTATGTTTTGGGCTATTTCATCTTCAGGTTCTCACAGTTTGCAATCCATCTATTCACCATTAATGATTTCTTTTTAAGAACACTGAAGCGATTAGCTCCATCTCACTGAAGTGGTAGACACAAAAATGAGAATTCTACAAAAGAATGTGCTTCTTTCAGGGTTAAGTGTTGAGGTCTTTGAGAGTTTCCCCACTTCTATTATTGAATCAACTCTGTTGGGGCTGGAAGAGGACACTTAAATGCTAAAATCGAAGCTCTAAAAATCTTGGCAACTCATGCAGATGGGCGCACAGAATAGACTGATTGATTCTAAAACCCAATCAACCATAACTGGACTACACAGTGTAAAGTTTGGTCCTAGTGTATTTATTCTTTAGTGACCTTTTGAGACTCTCCAAGACAACAAAAGATTAATCACAAATGTGTATATATACTTTTTCTAGTTTGAGGGGATAGTTGAAACAGCTGTATTTATTTACTTAAAATAGATACTGAATGAAATGTGTTAGAGAAACCACTGAACCTTCTAAAAAAAAAAAAAACAATAGCTGTAGAGGCCGTTCAAGGGCTCCCATGTTCTTTAGTTTGATCCATGACAATGGTAACTTCTTAGGACACTCTTGGACTTTCATGGGATGTTTGAAATTCCACATGCAACCCTCCCCCCACATACACATATTCCCAAAGACAAATTCTGTGCTAGTAACTTGGTTAAATGCATTTTAAGCACACATTTTTTATAAAATTCAAGAGAGTAGGATATTTCTATTATCACATAAGCATATTTATATATTTGTTATAACTAACATCAGACAAGATACTTAGTCTAAGCACTATAAATGTTCCCCTTTTATCTGGTGTCTTCCAGAACTTATATTGCAACATATCATTTGTTTAGTCCATCTTTATATCTATAGAAGTAATGTAATCAGTTTTTCAACAAATGTCAGGAAATGATAAGCTTAAAGGTGTTTTTTTTAATAGAATTAAGATTTTTATTTTGTTTTTGGCTTAGATGCAAGATTTCCTCATTGTGAAGAATTTGTAGATTTAGTTTCCTTAGGGAGGGATCTCAAAAGTCTGGGGACCAACCAATAGAAGGCCAGGAAAGTAGATCACATCTCACTCTCCCTAAATAGCGATTTATGGGGCCTCTCTTCAATACAATTACATCTCCCTTTTAACAATTATTGCTGAATCCTCCCATACTCCAAAATTCTCAACCCAGATACCCATAGTAAGAATTTCACAGAATTTATTGGGAAAATTCCTCTCCATCCCTCATTCCCACATCAATCTCTTTTTTAAGAAAGAGAATCTCTATAAAATCTCTCATATGTATCTTCTCTCATTTGAGAACCATCCTAATTCAGGCTTCACCATTTCTCAGCCTTAGATTATTATAATGCCTTCCTAATTGGTTTTCCTGCTTCTAGTTTCTCCTCTCTTCCACACATTATCAAAGTGAATTTTTTTTGTTTAATTAATTAATTAATTTAGACTATTTTTCCATAGTCACATGAATCATGTTCTTTCCCTCTCTTCCTCTCACCTCCTCTCATAGCCAATGAGTAATTCTACTGGATTTTACATGTGTTGTTGATCAAGACCTATTTCTATATTATTAGTATTTACACTAGGGTGATCATTTAGAGTCTACATCCCCAATCATATCCCCATTGAACCTCAAAGTGATTTTTTGAAGGTTTAGGTCTGACTCTGTCACTCCATTCTTCAGTAATATGCAGTGGCCAACTATTACTTCTAGAATCAAAGATAAACTCCATTATTTGGTATATAAACATCTTTACAACTTTATCCTTTCTATATTTCCAGTCTTCTTGGACTTTGGTCCTCTCCATAAACTCATACTGGCCTACTTGCTGTTCCTCAAACTGGATACTCCACCCACTTCTGGATCTTTGCACTGACTATCCATCATGCCTAGAATACTTTCTTTTTCTCCTCACTTTCACCTCCTAGAATCCCTGGCTTTCTTCAAGACTCAGTTCAAATTCCAACTTCTGTTTACCCCAGCTGTTGGTGCTTCTCTTCTATTTGCCTTCCAGCACAAGGGTACATCTAAAAGTAACTTATATCTATTTATATATGTGTTCCCTTCCCCCACCCACCCACCGATTAGAATGTGAGTTCTTTTAAGACAGTGATTGCTTTAAAAAAAATACTGTCGGCCCAATAAGATCAGGAGTAAAACAAGGATGCCCATTATCACCTCTATTATTCAACATAGTACTAGAAACACTAGCAGTTGCAATTAGAGAAGAAAAAGAAATTGAAGGTATCAAAATAGGCAAGGAGGAGACTAAGCTATCACTCTTTGCAGATGATATGATGGTCTACTTAAAAAATCCTAGAGAATCAACTAAGAAGCTTGTAGAAATAATCAACAACTTTAGCAAAGTTGCAGGATACAAAATAAATGCACATAAATCATCAGCATTTCTATACATTTCCAACACACTAGAGCAGCAAGAAGTAGAAAGAGAAACACCATTTAAAATCACCCTAGACAATATAAAATACTTAGGAATCTATCTACCAAAACAAACACAGCAATTATATGAAAACAACTACAAAACACTTTCCAAACAAATAAAACTGGATCTAAACAATTGGAAAGCCATTGATTGCTCATGGGTAGGTCGAGCTAACATAATAAAAATGACAATTCTACCCAAATTAATTTACCTATTTAGCGCCATACCTATCAAGCTACCAAAAAACTTCTTTACTGAATTAGAAAAAACTATA